>NW_020526865.1:0-23621 GCF_003368295.1 Carassius auratus
AAAACATGGATGGGGATCAGTCACTCACAACAGCATCGGTGTCATTAAAAGTAAAGACACTCAGCATCTTTCTCTGATTTTACTCATTCAAATGCATTGCGAGATACTGTAAATGAAATTAAACACAATCATTTACACATCAATTGATGTTGGGGGTTATTAATGACTTTCTGATCTTCGGCAGGAATTCAGGCGAGTCTTGACTGTGGAATTCCCAGAGCAGACGGATTGGACTGGTATCGCTTCAGAAATGGAACTCATAAATGGTGATTTTTCAGGTAATTTGATGGATATTAGGACATTATTAAACAAAAACCTGTAAAAAAACAAAAAATAAACAATTGGCAGAATATTATTATATGTTTATTTTAGACAAAATTGTTGGTTTAAACATGAAATGTATCATTCCATATGTAATTCATTATTAAGTGCTATGGTTAACTGACTCTGTTATTATCTCTGTAAAATCTGCAATTGCATGTATTCCAGTGCTATTTAGTATCATAAATATATTATTATATTTTTTTATTATATATTTCAAATTAGTTTTTTTCTGATTTGCATTTCACTTTAGATAATGTTTTAGTAATTTTGTTGCTACTTTTTTATTTTTTTGTGTTTTCTTTATATAGTTTTTATTATTTTGATTTGAGTTTGAGTTTATTTTACTTTAGTTAACTTTTTAGTAACTTTTTTTTAAGTAAATGTTTATTTATTTTTCACAGAGCAACAATTTTTTAACGGTTTGAATTTTTGTTTACATTTTATTTTAACTGTACTAACCCTGACCCCATTCCTCCATGACTTTAAAACTGACATTGCAAATATTTCTTTATAAATTCAGAGGTGCCTCAGTTTAAGGCCTGGAGTGAGGGTCCGTGTTAAACCCACCATCAGAACTCCCAGCACATGGCTGGGGAAGTGTCACCAAGGACAGCATTGGAGTGGTCGTAGGCAAGTGTTATTAGCAAGTTAGCATCACCTGAAGAACTACAGTATTAAATCACAGCTAACATTTTCTACAGTTTCATAAGAGTCAGTTACATTTTCTTAGAATATAGACAATAGATAATCACCAAATACATAATTGTCAAAGGATATCAGTAACAATGTCTTTCTTCCCAATGTCTTAACAGCTATAGATGGAACCAAAGTGACTGTGAACTTTCCTGAACAGTTTAGTTGGACTGGCATTGTCTCAGAGATGGAGGCTGTACCTTAATAATGATACACAGCATCCAGGAGCTGTTCACTGTATGTACACTGCAAAAGGGTTAAGAATATAGATTAATGTTTAGGGCTAATGAGTTTGATCTTAACACCAGGGTTTAATGCACAGATTAAAAATGCCCACTGGGACCCACTCAAAGAACCTATTTTAACTGTGAAACATAGTTATTACATAAACAAGATTGCATGCAAAAGGTTTGTATACACCAGCGTAAAATATATATGCTGTATGCTGGATACAGCCCATCCCTTGAGTGTGTTTCTTATTTTCTTTGTGATGGTATGACTCTGCAACTCTCTGTCTTTGTCTGATTATTTAAGGCTGCCACTGTGCAACTGGTGTCTCATTTACTTGAGTACAAGAATCCGGAAGCAGAGCATGGCAAGAGAGAGGAGCAAACAAATACTCACAAGCAAACAAGCTTTATTTTTATTTTTGTTTTCCCTTCTTTATAGTAGTAATTGATTTGTTGTTAATGTTGTTAGTTAATGCATTGTTCAGTTCTATAAATTATTTGTCTCTGAGAGAAGGCAAAGATATTAAAGCTGCGGTAGGTAACTTTTGACGCTCTAGCGGTTAATAAACAGAACGGCTTGCGTCTTGCAGAAGAACATCGTAGCCGGAACTACTTTTCTCTGTTTATGTCTATGAAGAATCACAAAGGTACTGGGTTACTCAGCCGCGGTACCCCCGAAGCAATCTAAAATAGTCCGAATATAAACACTTATTATAGGTGTACCCTAGTGATTCAGGACAGGCTAAAAACACGGTTTGGAAAATGGATTCATGGTGTACTCACTTATTATATACATTTTGTAAATTTTGAACACATAAAAAAGTTACGGACCGCAGCTCTGATTGGTTGTTTCTTACCGGGAGCGATGTATTCCTGCAAATGGCAATAGGACCACTGGGAGGAGCCAGAGGAGCTTGATTTTTTTCACAGATTATCTGTCTCATATTCTACTGTCAGGGCATAATGACAGGTTTAACTAATATGTAAAAAAAAATATATTTTTACAAAAGTTACCTACTGCAGCTTTAATGGCTCCAATCAAAAACTGAAAACTGCAAAAAGCTCTAAGGGTCATGCTCAAAAGTCCAGAACATTTAAGATGTCTCACTAATTAATATCTCACAAAATCTAATCTAAAATTTCAACTTTGGGAGTGCACTGGAGTTGAGAAACACAGCTGTAATATGGAGTTATTTGTACACGCACAAAACCAATGCAAATGGTGTGCTTCAAAAGACTTAAGACAATCTTTAATTTTATCTGAAAACAAAACTGCAAAACAACATTTTTTATTGTGTTCTGATCATTTGCATTAATTTATACAGGCATACTAAATTACTTTCAAATATAGCCTAAAGCAAATAAAGCTGAATGTGACTAACCTATAAACTTTCCCATCCATATAATTTCACATTCTGATGATACCTTAAGGACTGCGTTAATTTTTCGTGGCATAGATTCAACAAAGTTTTGGAAATATTCCTCAGGGATTTTAGTCCACATTGACATGATAGCATCACACAGTTTGCTGCAGATTTGTTGGCTGCACATCCATGATGCAAATCTCCCGTTCCACCACATCCCAAAGCTGCTCTATTGGATTGAGATCTAGCGAATGTGGAGGCCATTTGAGTAAAGTGAACTAATTGTCATGTTCAAGAAACCAGTCTGGGATGATTTGAGCTTTGTGATTTGAGCCATCAGAAGATGGGTACACTGTTTTTATAAAGGGATGGACATGGTCAGCAACAATACTCCGGTACACTGTGGCATTTAAATGATGCTCAATTGGTATTAAGGGGCCCAAAGTGTGCCAAGAAAATACCACTCACACCATTACACCTCCAGCAGCCTGAACCATTGTGACAAGGCAGGATGGATCCATGCTTTCATGTTCTTTATGCCAAATTTTGAATCTGAATGTCGGAGCAGGAAATCGAGACTTATCAGACCAGGCAACATTTTTCCAATCTTCTATTGTCCTATTTTGGTGAGCAAATTGTAGCCTCCGTTTCCTGTTCTTAGCAGACAGGAGCGACACCCGGTGTGGTCTAACCCTAATCAAACACATCTGTGAAATCTAATCAAGGTCTTCAGGATTACTAAGGCTACAGAAATGTGAGGTTTTTTTTCAAGGTTGGAGCTAAACTCTGCAGGAGATCGCTACTTCCAATTAGAACCTTTTCAAAAAAGTTCAAAAATGACCCTTTAAGGTTCCCCCACAGCTGCAATCTCCAGGAACCTCAAAAGGTAAATTTTTGAACCTTAAGAGTGCAAAAGGCAAGGTCACCAACAGAGATCAGAAAACCATCATTATTGAACCAAAACAAACCAATTCTGGTTACATGTTAGTTTCACTGTTGTCAAATCTTGGTTTATATTGTACCACTCATCCCTTAATGGTAAAATAATGGTAAAGTACTGCTGGATGATGTTTTTTCCTGTTCCATCTGAGACAAACATACAGTATTGTTCAAAATAATAGCAGTACAATGTGACTAACCAGAATAATCAAGGTTTTTCGTATATTTTTTTATTGCTACGTGGCAAACAAGTTACCAGTAGGTTCAGTAGATTCTCAGAAAACAAATGAGACCCAGCATTCATGATATGCACGCTCTTAAGGCTGTGCAATTGGGCAATTAGTTGAATTAGTTGAAAGGGGTGTGTTCAAAAAAATAGCAGTTTGGCATTCAATCACTGAGGTCATCAATTTTGTGAAGAAACAGGTGTGAATCAGGTGGCCCCTATTTAAGGATGAAGCCAACACTTGTTGAACATGCATTTGAAAGCTGAGGAAAATGGGTCAAGACATTGTTCAGAAGAACAGCGTACTTTGATTAAAAAGTTGATTAGAGAGGGGAAAACCTATAAAGAGGTGCAAAAAATGATAGGCTGTTCAGCTAAAATGATCTCCAATGCCTTAAAATGGAGAGCAAAACCAGAGAGACGTGGAAGAAAACGGAAGACAACCATCAAAATGGATAGAAGAATAACCAGAATGGCAAAGGCTCAGCCAATGATCACCTCCAGGATGATCAAAGACAGTCTGGAGTTACCTGTAAGTACTGTGACAGTTAGAAGACGTCTGTGTGAAGCTAATCTATTTTCAAGAATCCCCCGCAAAGTCCCTCTGTTAAAAAAAAGGCATGTGCAGAAGAGGTTACAATTTGCCAAAGAACACATCAACTGGCCTAAAGAGAAATGGAGGAACATTTTGTGGACTGATGAGAGTAAAATTGTTCTTTTTGGGTCCAAGGGCCACAGGCAGTTTGTGAGACGACCCCCAAACTCTGAATTCAAGCCACAGTACACAGTGAAGACAGTGAAGCATGGAGGTGCAAGCATCATGATATGGGCATGTTTCTCCTACTATGGTGTTGGGCCTATTTATCGCATACCAGGGATCATGGATCAGTTTGCATATGTTAAAATACTTGAAGAGGTCATGTTGCTCTATGCTGAAGAGGACATGCCCTTGAAATGGTTGTTTCAACAAGACAATGACCCAAAACACACTAGTAAACGGGCAAAGTCTTGGTTCCAAACCAACAAAATTAATGTTATGGAGTGGCCAGCCCAATCTCCAGACCTTAATCCAATTGAGAACTTGTGGGGTTGATATCAAAAATGCTGTTTCTGAAGCAAAACCAAGAAATGTGAATGAATTGTGGAATGTTGTTAAAGAATCATGGAGTGGAATAACAGCTGAGAGGTGCCACAAGTTGGTTGACTCCATGCCACACAGATGTCAAGCAGTTTTAAAAAACTGTGGTCATACAACTAAATATTAGTTTAGTGATTCACAGGATTGCTAAATCCCAGAAAAAAAAATGTTTGTACAAAATAGTTTTGAGTTTGTACAGTCAAAGGTAGACACTGCTATTTTTTTGAACACACCCCTTTCAACTAATTGCCCAATTGCACAGCCTTAAGAGCGTGCATATCATGAATGCTGGGTCTTGTTTGTTTTCTGACAATCTACTGAACCTACTGGTAACTTGTTTGCCACGTAGCAATAAAAAATATACTAAAAACCTTGATTATTCTGGTTAGTCACATTGTACTGCTATTATTTTGAACAATACTGTACCATGTTCATAAAATGTTGTTGTTATGAAAAGTTGATTCCCTGACTCAATATTAAATGTCTAAGCAATCTGGAGTAATATAATGTTTGACAAATGTATGTGGTGCAATTGATTTAATAAAACATTCAACGAATTTTGATGTAACAGAAAAGATAAATTTCTAGGATGGGCCTCTGAATCTGCCAAGAAACAGGATGCTGTTAGTGGGATTGTGTCTAATGAAGAACAAGAAGGGGTGATCTGCTATGAAAGGTTTTGTTATTATGGCACAGCAAAGCATTACTGTACATGCAGTGGCTGCTGATGCCTCAGTGCCTTCCTCATTGACTTCAATAAAAGCCTTGTGGATCACTGCTGAAAGGAAGAGGCCACCTTTACTGCTCATGCCTGTCAGATCAGCCTTTGTTTCCTGGAACACAGAGCTCATACCCATCTTTTGCAATATTTCTGATAGGGAGCTCTCAACCTCCAGCTTGAACTTTGGCAAGTAGACTACGGTATCCATCTGCGTAGCCATTTTGTCTCTTTTGGTCCAATCAAGCAGCTTATCAAGGGTCAACTCGCTCTCAAGCTGTCAAACACACACACATACATACCGAAAAATAACATACACAGCACCAAATACACAGGATTATCCATCTTTTAGTGATTATGCCACTTTTGCCGACCTTAAGAAGAGGGTCAGAGCCATCCTGAGTTTCATCTGGAAGAAGGATCAACATGCTGAGCTCTTCCTTTACATATGGTAACTCCAGCACCTGCACTTCATACTCCGGGATGTATCTGAAAGGGAACTTCTTCTTCTGGTACATCATTTGCACAGGCCGGCTCTCATTCTGTTTGTAGACAAATGGAAGTACATTCAAAATTACTTACAAAATTAAATCCGTTAACTTTATATTTATTTTTCATACACACTCCCTGGAATAAAATGCAGATCACACCTGGTTTATTTTAAATGGCATTTCTTTAGTTGTTCTTGTTTCAAATTGGTGCATCCAGTTCCCTTTAAAGTAGATGGCATTAACCAGAACTAGACGGGTCAACTCATTTACAGCACCGCGCATAAGAAGATCTTTAATTTTATCTGAAGTGAAAAACAAACAAAAAACAGTATTTCATTATTTGTAGTGTTCTGATCATTGACATCAAATCATATACTTTATGTTTTACTTTAATTTACTTTTTCTCTATTACACATATAAAGCAAATACAATTCAGAAAATTCTGTGAGTGGCCCTCATAGAGCAGAATTACGCATCCTTTTAATTCATTAAAGGGGGGATGAAATGCTCGTTTTCACTCAATATCTTGTTAATCTTGAGTACCTATAGAGTAGTACTGCATCCTTCATAACTCCAAAAAGTCTTTAGTTTTATTATATTCATAAGAGAAAGATAGTCTGTACCGATTTTTCCCGGAAAAACACCGGCTGGAGGCGTGACGTGTGGGCGGAGCTAAAGAATCACGAGCGCCAGTAGGCTTTTGCGTTGAGAGCATGTGGAAGCTGTGACATTACCATGAGGGAAAAACCATCATCCAAAACAAACCATGGCTTACAGTCAGATTCAGCCGTTTATTTATGATCCAGAATCAGATCCTGAGGCTGAAACTAGGGATGCACCGAAATGAAAATTCTTGGCCGAAACCGAAAACCGAAAAAGAGAAAACCAAGGCCGAAAACCGAAACCGAAACACCGAAATAAATTATGCCAATTATTAGTACCATTGCATTTATTGCTATGACCGTGTACTAACTTTACTAAAATTAAGACATTGCAATTGCATAAATTAATATTAAAGTTTCAAAGATAATTACAATTACATAACTTATTAAAAAAAAAAAAACATAAAAATACATAATTACAAATGATGCAAATATTTATTAAGCACATTGCAACAATGCACAGTATAAAATAAAATTCAAACTAAAAATTTATCCCACTCGTGTATATTTAATAATAATGTACAGGCCTACTGGCCTGCAGAAAGGTTTTAAAATGAACAGTTCTCTCATAAAAACAAAGTGCATTTAGGTGAAGTGCATTTGAAATGTTTCTATGTAAGACTAGAAAGTGCATTACTTCTCCAGTTGGCAAGACTCTTATCACTTCTGGGGATGAGGACTTCAGACAGATAACCATCTAGCTGTTGAGCAGTTGAGCTTGTCATCTGCCTGACATTTGAGAAATATTTGAGAGAGTGTATTTAAATAGGGCCAGGGCATAAATAAACATTTTTATCAAATTAAAGCAGAAATCTAGCAGAAAATCTAGCATAAATATGGCTACAATCTGATATTATGTATTTATATATGTTTGTGTGTGTGTATAAGAACAAAATAGCCAACGTATTATTATTATTTGAGGCATTTTCTTGCAGAATTCCACTGAACATATCAGACAGCGATGGTGCATGCCACTCATCTGGTGCAGAGAGACCAGTCTTTTTTTCTGCGCTCTGATCTGTCTCCTGCGCTTGGCGCTTCTCCGCATCCAGCGCGGCCTGGATCATTTCTCGTGCGTGCTGCCTTATTTCCGCATCCAAGTAATGGTCTTTATAACGCGGATCAAGCACATTCGCGATGAAGTGCAGAGGATCCGAAAAGATTTCAGTGAGAAGTGTGCTAACATACTCTATAAGACTGTACTTTTCTTTGTTTTTTCTTCGTGGTCTGTCTTAATTTCTTTGTTAGGAGACGCTTTAGTGCTGCGAATAAAGGAATACGAAGAGAGAGTATGTTCTCACTGGTGTTAAGTGAATGTCGCGGGGAGCTCGTGGTCTTTGCTATGCAGGTGCACGTGCAGGTCGCGGGTTCTGTTTGCGTCATCACAACATTTCGGCCGTGTTGTTTCGGTGCTAAAAGTCTATCGGCCGAAAACCGAAAAGGCCATTTTCGGCCGAAAATTTTCGGTGGCCGAAATTTCGGTGCATCCCTAGCTGAAACTGAACGAGAGCAGCAGCAGCAACGACTCGCTCCGAGCGGGGCTCGAACCCGAGTCTCCGGCATGGGAGGGGACGCACTAACAAGGAGGCAGAGATATTTTAAGCAGTTTTACTCACCGCCTGCGGTTCCAACACACGATCGTGACCCTTTTTCGTTGGGATTGCATCATCCTTAAGAAATAAACGATATGCAAATCCGTCCTCAAACTGGGCCTTGTTTGTAAAACAAGCATCTTCGAAATGCAGGGAACAAACAAAAACACTTGCACAACTCCGTTGATGCTCTGTAAAAATAAACTCCATCCACTGGTCCCTTAATGCTGTTTTTTTGGTAATCTGTGCAGGGTTGTCTTGCCCTGGCAACCAAAAACACACTTCTTTTGTGACTTTTCGCGACGCTCTCGCTCTGATCAGTGAATCGCTCTGATCAGTGAAATGTCTGTGCTCAGCTTCGCTATACGGGAGCGCACGCTCTTCCAGCAGACGTGCCCTTAGGACCCATATAAGGAAATTCCGCTCCGTCTTACGTCACACAGAGCCATACTCGAAAAAAACTTTCCGAAACTTGTGACAAACCGGAAGGAGTATTTTGGGAACAAAAATACTCCTTCAAACGTACAACTTAATTTGTGAAACTTTGTCCATGTTTAGCATGGGAATCCAACTCTTTAACAGTGTAAAAAACTCAGTATGCATGAAATAGCATTTTACCCCCCCTTTAAAATTTCTCTTTCATATTCTGATAGGTTAAATGATTATCTTCTCACTCTCTGTCTGCTCTTCCACCCATTTGTTAATGAGCTGTCGTGACTCGTCAAATGCTCCAATGAAGTCCACAGCCTGAAGGTCAGCGTGGTACAGCTTCAGGGTGGACTCCAAATACTCCTGCAGGACAAAATAAAGGTTGTATCTCATTCGGAAAGAAAAAAATAAACCACAGCGTATTTGCATGTGAATTATACACATGTCCTTCTCTCAGATAAAGATAAGCATGAATTTAGCAAAGCACACAGAGAGCATCACAATGTCTCACTGAAGGCAGATTACACTCACAGGTAAGAAGCTAAAGGTTTTCTCTCCATAGAGACGGTTTGCCAGTTTGAGGATGTAGGAGGCTGATGGACTGTTAATAGTTGAGGTGAGGGTCTCAAAATGAGAGTGAACATCGGAGACAGAACTAAAGGACAAAACCTGTAAAAAAAAAAAAAAAACCTTGGGTGACCTATGAACCTTTATTTAACTATAACAAAATTTTCATGACAAATATGTTGTATAAATACAATGCAATTTTTTATAATTTTAAATGTAATATAGCCTATGTATATATCTTAACCAGGCTTATTAAGAACACGTACTGCAATCTAATGCACCAACGAAGAATCACCATTACTTCTTTTCGAGCACAACTAGTGTTCATTTCAAAATAAATATCAGTAACAGAAGTGGTATGATTTACAGAATCTTTACAGACACATTCAGAATGAGATTTAAAGTAATAGTACCAACAGTAACGTGTCGTATCAGTTCCTCATACCTTTGCCATTTCTTTGGCTGTCTCTCCTCGGGCTCCAAGGTAGACCATGCTGAGCGCTGCGCTGATGCTCAGTGGAGAGAAGAACATGTTTCCCTCAGCGTTGCTCGCGCTCAGAGCCCGATAGAGATCCAGAGCGAAGAGACTGTTAGCACGAGACACACCATCCATGACTGATGACACTGCGAAAAATAAAAACCATAACATTAGTTGTGATTACAATCCTTTATGCTTCCATCTTGCAAATCATTAGCCTTGAACGAGTATCAGTATATTATTTTACATTGTTAATTTTGGACGTAAATGAATCAGTTCGGTTTTGTTCGACAGCTCAGCACGGGACACCGCTATGGCGCGTACTGAAAAATGAAAGTGTATGATTCGAATAAGTATGAGGAAGTAGCTTCCCACCTTCAGTTCCATACGACACTGAAACCAGCTTATTGGCAGCTTCTTATTAACGTTATCCGTTTAAAATAACCTTCTTTATTATTAATTTCTAAAACCAGACACAATATTTAAAGGGTGCCTAAAAAGCCTGAGTATAAGAGAAAAAAATACTTGGTCCCTAGCGGATGACGTTCAGTATAGGTTAATTAAGTAATACTGTAATTGTGCCTTTACATCTTTAATGTCTGTTTTACATGATATATCAGTTTTATTTGCATTCAAAATATTCTGAAAACAGCCACAAAAGCAACTCGGGCCATTAAGAAAAACGTTGGGGAAAAAAGAGAGAAAACCCCACGGTCTATTAAGTTGAGCGTGAATCAGAGGCTAAGAACAGTCTTTTTTTATTTCACCGTCTTCCTCCATTAGCCTTTTTAGTGTTTTCTTTTTTCGTCTATAGTGAACTATTGTGAACGAGTTGTATGAACCACTGCAAGTAAGCAACTGCGGTCAAGCCAGCCGCCAAGTAGAAAAGCACGGTCAATCTAGCCGCCACGTTATTTCGAGGGTCGCGTATAAACTACGTATTACGGTAACACCATCAGAGAACTGATCTGAATGGAGTGCTCTTCCAGCGAACGCAACTTTTTTCCCCCAACACACAGTCCGTTACTGTCTGATGCTGAATACCAAAATAAAAACCCTCTAATACTCATATTACAAAATAAGAACAATGATATATGCTTGTTGCATCTCTACATTCGAAAAGCTATACAAATAAAAGTTCTAGAATGCACAGACAGAAAGTACAGTGTCAGCTGCATGCTGCTGCATCTACTTTAAAAAATCTATAAAAATTAAAGTTATAGATTGCACAGGCCACTTTCACCTCAGATTGAGAGTACACCTTGCCACAATGTCAGCTGCATCGTTTCAGGACAGTCTGATGTGTAATTACAAAATAAAAGCCTCTCACATCTAAGAAAAAAAAACTGCTGCATCTCTACTTTGAAAAATGTAAATTTAAAAAAGTTATAGATTGCACAGGCCACTTTCACCTCAGATTGAGAGTACACCTTGCCACAATGTCAGCTGCATCGTTTCAGGACAGTCTGATGTGTAATTACAAAATAAAAGCCTCTCACATCTAAGAAAAAAACTGCTGCATCTCTACTTTGAAAAATGTAAATTTAAAAAAGTTATAGATTGCACAGGCCACTTTCACCTCAGATAGAGAGTACACCTTGCCACAATGTCAGATGCATCGTTTCAGGACGGTCTGATGTGGAATTACAAAATAAGAGCTTCCCAAATCTCATAAACAAGCTGCTTCATCTCTACTTTCAAAATTATATATTTAAAAACGTTATGGATTGCACAGGAAACTTTCACCTCAGCTTGAGAGTACACCTTGCCACAATGTCAGCTGCATCGTTTCAGGACAGTCTGATGTGTAATTACAAGATAAGAGCCCCCCAAATATAATAAATGAGATGCTACATCTCTATATAAAAAAATCTATAAAAATTAAAGTTATACATTGCACAGGCCACTTTCACCTCAGATTGAGAGTACACCTTACCACAATGTCAGCTGCATCGTTTCAGGAAGGTCTGATGTGGAATTACAAAATAAGAGCCTCCCAGATCTCATAAACAAGCTGCTTCATCTCTATTTTCAAAATGATACATTTAAAGAAGTTATGGATTGCACAGGACACTTTCACCTCAGACTGAGAGTACACCTTGCCACAATGTCAGCTGCATCGTTTCAGGACTGTCGGATGTGTAATTACAAAATAAGAGCCCCCCAAATATAATAAATGAGATGCTACATCTCTATATAAAAAAATCTATAAAAATTAAAGTTATACAATGCACAGGCCACTTTCACCTCAGATTGAGAGTACACCTTACCACAATGTCAGCTGCATCGTATATGGACGGTCTGATGTGGAATTACAAAATAAGAGCCTCTCAAATCTCATAAATGAGATGCTGCATCTCTAAATTAGAAAATTTATAAAAAATAAAGTTATAGATTGCACAGGCCACTTTCACCTCAAATTGAGAGTACACCTTGCCACAATGTCAGCTTGCATTGTTTCAGGACGGTCTGATGTGGAATTACAAAATAAGAGCCTCCCAAATCTAATAAATAGGATGCTGCATCTCTGTATTCAAAAATCTATAAAATCTAAGTTATAGATTGCACAGGCCACTTTCACCTCAGATTGAGAGTACACCTTGCCACAATGTCAGCTGCATCGTTTCAGGACGGTCTGATGTGGAATTACAAAATAAGAGCTTCCCAAATCTCATAAACAAGCTGCTTCATCTCTACTTTCAAAATTATATATTTAAAAACGTTATGGATTGCACAGGAAACTTTCACCTCAGCTTGAGAGTACACCTTGCCACAATGTCAGCTGTATCGTATACGGACGGTCTGATGTGGAATTACAAAATAAGAGCCTCTCAAATCTCATAAATGAGATGCTGCATCTCTAAATTAGAAAATTTATAAAAAATAAAGTTATAGATTGCACAGGCCACTTTCACCTCAAATTGAGAGTACACCTTGCCACAATGTCAGCTGCATCGTTTCAGGACGGTCTGATGTGGAATTACAAAATAAGAGCCTCCCAAATCTAATAAATAGGATGCTGCATCTCTATATAAAAAAATCTATAAAAATTAAAAGTTATACATTGCACAGGCCACTTTCACCTCAGCTTGAGAGTACACCTTACCACAATGTCAGCTGCATCGTTTCAGGAAGGTCTGATGTGGAATTACAAAATAAGAGCCTCCCAGATCTCATAAACAAGCTGCTTCATCTCTACTTTCAAAATGATACATTTAAAAAAGTTATGGATTGCACAGGACACTTTCACCTCAGATTGAGAGTACACCTTGCCACAATGTCAGCTGCATCGTTTCAGGACTGTCTGATGTGTAATTACAAAATAAGAGCCCCCCAAATTTAATAAATGAGATGCTACATCTCTATATAAAAAAATCTATAAAAATTAAAGTTATACAATGCACAGGCTACTTTCACCTCAGATTGAGAGTACACCTTACCACAATGTCAGCTGCATCGTATATGGACGGTCTGATGTGGAATTACAAAATAAGAGCCTCTCAAATCTCATAAATGAGATGCTGCATCTCTAAATTAGAAAATTTATAAAAAATAAAGTTATAGATTGCACAGGCCACTTTCACCTCAAATTGAGAGTACACCTTGCCACAATGTCAGCTGCATTGTTTCAGGACGGTCTGATGCGGAATTACAAAATAAGAGCCTCCCAAATCTAATAAATAGGATGCTGCATCTCTGTATTCAAAAATCTATAAAAATCTAAGTTATAGATTGCACAGGCCACTTTCACCTCAGATTGAGAGTACACCTTGCCACAATGTCAGCTGCATCGTTTCAGGACAGTCTGATGTGTAATTACAAAATAAAAGCATCCCACATCTAAAAAAAAACTGCTGCATCTCTACTTTGAAAAATGTAAATTTAAAAAAGTTATAGATGGCACAGGCCACTTTCACCTCAGATTGAGAGTACACCTTGCCACAATGTCAGCTGCATCGTTTCAGGACGGTCTGATGTGGAATTACAAAATAAGAGCTTCCCAAATCTCATAAACAAGCTGCTTCATCTCTACTTTCAAAATTATATATTTAAAAACGTTATGGATTGCACAGGAAACTTTCACCTCAGCTTGAGAGTACACCTTGCCACAATGTCAGCTGCATCGTTTCAGGACAGTCTGATGTGTAATTACAAGATAAGAGCCCCCCAAATATAATAAATGAGATGCTACATCTCTATATAAAAAAATCTATAAAAATTAAAGTTATACATTGCACAGGCCACTTTCACCTCAGATTGAGAGTACACCTTGCTGCAATGTCAGCTGCATCGTTTCAGGACAGTCTGATGTGTAATTACAAAATAAAAGCCTCCCAAATCTCATAAAAAGCTGCTGCATCTCTACTTTCAAAAATCTATAAAAACAAAAGTTAAAGATTGCACAAGCCACTTTCACCTCAGATTGAGAGTACACCTTGCCACAATGTCAGCTGCATCGTTTCAGGATAGTCTGATGTGTAATTACAAAATAAAAGCATCCCACATCTAAAAAAAAAACTGCTGCATCTCTACTTTGAAAAATGTAAATTTAAAAAAGTTATAGATGGCACAGGCCACTTTCACCTCAGATTGAGAGTACACCTTGCCACAATGTCAGCTGCATCGTTTCAGGAAGGTCTGATGTGGAATTACAAATAAGAGCCTCCCAAATCTCATAAACAAGCTGCTTCATCTCTACTTTCAAAATTATACATTTAAAAAAGATATGGATTGCACAGGACACTTTCACCTCAGATTGAGAGTACACCTTGCCACAATGTCAGCTGCATCGTTTCAGGACAGTCTGATGTGTAATTACAAAATAAGAGCCCCCCAAATATAATAAATGAGATGCAGCATCTCTAAATTAGAAAATCTATAAAAAATAAAGTTATAGATTGCACAGGCCACTTTCACCTCAAATTGAGAGTACACCTTACCTCGATGTCAGCTGCATTGTTTCAGGACGGTCTGATGTGGAATTACAAAATAAGAGCCTCCCAATCTAATAAATAGGATGCTGCATCTCTATATTCAAAAATCTATAAAAACAAAAGTTATAGATTGCACAAGCCACTTTCACCTCAGATTGAGAGTACACCTTGCCGCAATGTCAGCTGCATCGTTTCAGGACAGTCTGATGTGTAATTACAAAATAAAAGCCTCCCAAATCTCATAAAAAAGCTGCTGCATCTCTACATTCAAAAATATCTAAAAATAAAAGTTATAGATTGCACAGACCACTTTCACCTCAGATTGAGAGTACATCTTGCCACAATGTCAGCTGCATCGTTTCAGGACAGTCTGATGTGGAATTACAAAATAAAATCCTCCCAAATCTCAAAATAAGCTGCTGCATCTCTACTTTCGAAATTATATATTCCTGAAACGATGCATCTGACATTGTGGCAAGGTGTACTCTCAATCAGAGGTGAAAGTGGCCTGTGCAATGTATAACTTTTTTTAATATACATTTTTGAAAGTAGAGATGCAACAGTTTTTTTTTTTAGATGTGGGAGGCCTTTATTTTTTAATTACACATCAGACTGTCCTGAAACGATGCAGCTGACATTGTGGCAAAGTGTACTCTCAATCTGAGGTGAAAGTGGCCTGTGCAATCTATAACTTAGATGTTTATAGATTTTTTAAAATAGATGCAGCATCCCATTTATGAGATTTGTGAGGCTCTTATTTTGTAATTCCACATCAGACTGTCATGAAACGATGCATCTGACATCGTGACAAGGTGTACTCTCAATCTGAGGTGAAAGTGGCCTGTGCAATCTATACATTTTATTTATATATACAGTATTGTTCAAAATAATAGCAGTACAATGTGACTAACGAGAATAATCAAGGTTTTTAGTATATTTTTTATTGCTACGTGGCAAACAAGTTACCAGTAGGTTCAGTAGATTGTCAGAAAACAAACAAGACCCAGCATTCATGATATACACACTCTTAAGGCTGTGCAATTGGGCAATTAGTTGAAAGGGGTGTGTTCAAAAAAATAGCAGTGTCTACCTTTGACTGTACAAACTCAAAACTATTTTGTACAAAAAAAATTTTTTTCTGGGATTTAGCAATCCTGTGAATCACTAAACCAATATTTAGTTGTATGACCACAGTTTTTTAAAACTGCTTGACATCTGTGTGGCATGGAGTCAACCAACTTGTGGCACCTCTCAGCTGTTATTCCACTCCATGATTCTTTAACAACATTCCACAATTCATTCACATTTCTTGGATTTGCTTCAGAAACAGCATTTTTGATATCACCCCACAAGTTCTCAATTGGATTAAGGTCTGGAGATTGGGCTGGCCACTCCATAACATTAATTTTGTTGGTTTGGAACCAAGACTTTGCCCGTTTACTAGTGTGTTTTGGGTCATTGTCTTGTTGAAACAACCATTTCAAGGGCATGTCCTCTTCATCATAGGGCAACATGACCTCTTCAAGTATTTTAACATATGCAAACTGATCCATGATCCCTGGTATGCGATACATAGGCCCAACACCATATTAGGAGAAACATGCCCATATCATGATGCTTGCACCTCCATGCTTCACTGTCTTCACTGTGTACTGTGGCTTGAATTCAGAGTTTGGGGGTCGTCTCACAAACTGCCTGTGGCCCTTGGACCCAAAAAGAACAATTTTACTCTCATCAGTCCACAAAATGTTCCTCCATTTCTCTTTAGGCCAGTTGATGTGTTCTTTGGCAAATTGTAACCTCTTCTGCACATGCCTTTTTTTTAACAGAGGGACTTTGCGGGGGATTCTTGAAAATAGATTAGCTTCACACAGACGTCTTCTAACTGTCACAGTACTTACAGGTAACTCCAGACTGTCTTTGATCATCCTGGAGGTGATCATTGGCTGAGCCTTTGCCATTCTGCTTATTCTTCTATCCATTTAGATGGTTGTCTTCCGTTTTCTGCCACGTCTCTCTGGTTTTGCTCTCCATTTTAAGGCATTGGAGATCATTTTAGCTGAACAGCCTATCATTTTTTGCACCTCTTTATAGGTTTTCCCCTCTCTAATCAACTTTTTAATCAAAGTACGCTGTTCTTCTGAACAATGTCTTGAACGACCCATTTTCCTCAGCTTTCAAATGCATGTTCAACAAGTGTTGGCTTCATCCTTAAATAGGGGCCACCTGATTCACACCTGTTTCTTCACAAAATTGATGACCTCAGTGATTGAATGCCACACTGCTATTTTTTTGAACACACCCCTTTCAACTAATTCAACTAATTGCCCAATTGCACAGCCTTAAGAGCGTGCATATCATGAATGCTGGGTCTCATTTGTTTTCTGAGAATCTACTGAACCTACTGGTAACTTGTTTGCCACGTAGCAATAAAAAAATATACGAAAAACCTTGATTATTCTGGTTAGTCACATTGTACTGCTATTATTTTGAACAATACTGTAATTTTGAAAGTAGAGCTGAAGCAGCTTGTTTATGAGATTTGAGAGGCTCTTATTTTGTAATTACACATCAGACCGTCCTGAAACGATGCAGCTGACATTGTGGCAATGTGTACTCTCAATCTGAGGTGAAAGTGGCCTGTGCAATCTATAACTTAAAATTTTATAGATTTTCTGAAATAGATGCAGCATCTCATTTATGATATTTGGGGGGGCTCTTAATTTGTAATTGCACATCAGACTGTCCTGAAACGATGCAGCTGACATTGTGGTAAGGTGTACTCTCAATCTATGTTGAAAGTGGCCTGTGCAATGTAGAACTTAGATTTTTATAGATTTTTGAATATAGAGATGCAGCATCCTATTTATGAGATTTGGGAGGCTCTTATGTTGTAATCTCACATCAGACCGTCCTGAAACGATGCATCTGACATTGTGGTAAGGTGTACTCTCAATCTGAGCTGAAAGGGGCCTGTGCAATGTATAACTTTAATTTTTATAGATTTTTTTATATAGAGATGTAGCATCTCATTTATTATATTTGGGGGGCTCTTATCTTGTAATTACACATCAGACTGTCCTGAAACGATGCAGCTGACATTGTGGCAAGGTGTACTCTCAAGCTGAGGTGAAAGTTTCCTGTGCAATCCATAACTTTTTTAAATATATAATTTTGAAAGTAGAGATGAAGCAGCTTGTTTATGAGATTTGGGAGGCTCTTATTTTGTAATTCCACATCAGACCGTCCTGAAACGATGCAGCTGACATTGTGGCAAGGTGTACTCTCAATCTGAGGTGAAAGTGGCCTGTGCAATCTATAACTTTTTTAAATTTTCATTTTTCAAAGTATAGACGCAGCAGCTTTTTTATGAGATTTGGGAGGCTTTTATTTTGTAATTACACATCAGACTGTCCTGAAACGATGCAGCTGACATTGTGGCAAGATGTACTCTCAATCTGAGGTAAAAGTGGCCTGTGCCATCTATAACTTTTTTAAATTTACATTTTTCAAAGTAGAGATGCAGCAGTTTTTTTTTAGATGTGGGATGCTTTTATTTTGTAATTACACATCAGACTGTCCTGAAACGATGCAGCTGACATTGTGGCAAGGTGTACTCTCAATCTGAGGTGAAGGTGGCCTGTGCAATCTATAACTTAGATTTTTATAGATTTTTGAAAATAGAGATGCAGCATCCCATTTATGAGATTTGGGAGGCTCTTATTTTGTAATTCCACATCAGACCGTCCTGAAACGATGCATCTGACATCGTGGCAAGGTGTACTCTCAATCTGAGGTGAAAGTGGCCTGTGCAATCTATAACTTTTTTAAATATATAATTTTGAAAGTAGAGATGAAGCAGCTTGTTTATGAGATTTGGGAGGCTCTTACTTTGTAATTCCACATCAGACTGTCCTGAAACGATGCATCTGACATCGTGGCAAGGTGTACTCTCAATCTGAGGTGAAAGTGGTCTGTGCAATCTATAACTTTAATTTTTATAGATTTTGGAATATAGAGATGCAGCATCCTATTTATGAGATTTGGGAGGCTCTTATGTTGTAATCTCACATCAGACCATCCTGCAACGATGCATCTGACATTGTGGCAAGATGTACTCTCAATCTGAGGTGAAAATGGTCTGTGCAATGTATAACTTTAATTTTTATAGATTTATTTTTATATAGAGATGCAGCATCCCATTTATGAGATTTGGGAGGCTCTTATGTTGTAATCTCACATCAGACCGTCCTGAAACGATGCATCTGACATTGTGGCAAGATGTACTCTCAATCTGAGGTGAAAATGGTCTGTGCAATGTATAACTTTAATTTTTATAGATTTTTGAATATAGAGATGCAGCATCCTATTTATGAGATTTGGGAGGCTCTTATGTTGTAATCTCACATCAGACCATCCTGAAACGATGCATCTGACATTGTGGCAAGATGTTCTCTCAATCTGAGGTGAAAATGGTCTGTGCAATGTATAACTTTAATTTTTATAGATTTTTGAATATAGAGATGCAGCATCCTATTTATGAGATTTGGGAGGCTCTTATGTTGTAATCTCACATCAGACCGTCCTGAAACGATGCATCTGACATTGTGGCAAGGTGTACTCTTAATCAGAGGTGAAAGTGGCCTGTGCAATCTATAACTTTAATGTTTTATAGATTTTCTAATATAGAGATGCAGCATCTCATTTGTGAGATTTGAGAGGCTCTTATTTTGTAATTCCACATCAGACCGTCCTGAAACGATGCAGCTGACATTGTGGTAAGGTGTACTCTCAATCTGAGGTGAAAGTGGTCTGTGCAATGTATAACTTTACTTTTTATAGATTTTTTTATATAGAGATGCAGCATCCTATTTATGAGATTTGGGAGGCTCTTATGTTGTAATCTCACATCAGACCGTCCTGAAACGATGCATCTGACATTGTGGTAAGGTGTACTCTCAATCTGAAGTGAAAGTGGCCTGTGCAATGTATAACTTTAATTTTTATAGATTTTTGAATATAGAGATGCAGCATCCTATTTATGAGATTTGGGAGGCTCTTATGTTGTAATCTCACATCAGACCGTCCTGAAACGATGCATCTGACATTGTGGCAAGGTGTACTCTTAATCAGAGGTGAAAGTGGCCTGTGCAATCTATAACTTTAATGTTTTATAGATTTTCTAATATAGAGATGCAGCATCTCATTTATGATATTTGGGGGCTCTTATTTTGTAATCTCACATCAGACCGTCCTGAAACCATGCAGCTGACATTGTGGTAAGGTGTACTCTCAATCTATGTTGAAAGTGGCCTGTGCAATGTAGAACTTAGATTTTTATAGATTTTTGAATATAGAGATGCAGCATCCTATTTATGAGATTTGGGAGGCTCTTATGTTGTAATCTCACATCAGACCGTCCTGAAACGATGCATCTGACATTGTGGTAAGGTGTACTCTCAATCTGAAGTGAAAGTGGCCTGTGCAATGTATAACTTTAATTTTTATAGATTTTTTTATATAGAGATGTAGCATCTCATTTATTATATTTGGGGGGCTCTTATCTTGTAATTACACATCAGACTGTCCTGAAACGATGCAGCTGACATTGTGGCAAGGTGTACTCTCAAGCTGAGGTGAAAGTTTCCTGTGCAATCCATAACCTTTTTAAATATATAATTTTGAAAGTAGAGATGAAGCAGCTTGTTTATGAGATTTGGGAAGCTCTTATTTTGTAATTCCACATCAGACCGTCCTGAAACGATGCAGCTGACATTGTGGCAAGGTGTACTCTCAATCTGAGGTGAAAGTGGCCTGTGCAATCTATAACTTTAATTTTTATAGATTTTTTAAAGTAGATGCAGCAGCATGCAGCTGACACTGTACTTTCTGTCTGTGCATTCTAGAACTTTTATTTGTATAGCTTTTCGAATGTAGAGATGCAACAAGCATATATTATTGTTCTTATTTTGTAATATGAGAATTAGAGGTTCTCTTTCATCATCTCGTGTTCGAGATCCACCTATGGGAAGGGCATCCGTACCTGACCTCTGCAGAAGCATCCAATTGCACCAAGTCTGGCTAGACAGACAGAAGCGCGCAGCCAATGCCAGGTAAGGGCCCGCCCCCTTACCTAGGGGTATAATAATGGCTGCAGCGCTGCTATTCTCCAGTTGACATTCGCTTCTCGCGATCTCTGCATTGACACAGTTCGGTTGGATTACGATGCTCACCTTCGTGTCTTCAGGAGGACATATCAATTGATCAGCCTCCGCCAGACGTGACTGTCGTCTTCTCAGCTTTTCTGCTGTGTTCTGCATTCAGGGCCGCCGCGCTCTCGTCGTTTTCACCTGCTCCCACGGCTGCCCGCCACGGATTTTTCCGATTTCTTCTCCGGTATGTCGCTTTCTATACATAACGCTTCTCCGGGGAATAGCCTATCACGGGCCTGCCCGGCCGCGTGTGGAGCACTCATCGCTGCCAAGGACCTTCACCCGTTCTGCGTGGTTTGCTTGGGCCTTAAACACGCTCAAGAAGCCTTGGAGAACGCGGAAAATTGCAGTCATTGCCTTATGCTGCCCAAAAATGTTTTACGACGCCGTCTTAAGGTTGCAGCGACCCAGTGCTCCGAGCTCGGTTTTACTGACTCAGATCGGGGACACGGTGACGACGACGCGCTACCGGGGGACTCCCGGGCGCCTCCTCACTTGTTTGGGCTGACCAGCCCAATCCCGCATTCCCCGAAGAGGACATCTTCGCGGGCAACCTCATACTCGCCGACGAACCGGCCGGTTCCGGCGATGAGGATGATGCAACCCTTCTCGGGGTCTCAGAGGACGAGGATGCCATCCCGCCCTCCGGCGTTCCCCAGGCTAGCGGCCACGCAGCCCTGCCTCAGTCCATCCTCCTGGAAGTGTGTGAGCGAGCGGCCGCTCGCCTCAACATTGAGTGGCCGGCTCCACAGAGCGCCACCGACCAGGAGAGGGATATTTACGACGGAAAAGTGTTGGGATCTCCTCCCGGTCCGGGGAAACAACTCTTCCCCGTCCTTCCAGCGTGCGCTAAGCATATGAGGCACAACTGGAGCGAACCGCTCGACTTCAAACACGGCCTTTCGGGCCTTGAAGTAAAGGATATGGCAGCTCATGGTATGGGCGACCCCCCCGCTATCGAGCCTTCCATCGCCAGGCACCTTAACCCCCGCTCAGGGCGGGCTGCTCGCTCCCCCTAAGCCGGTCTTGCCCAACAAGCTGGACCGTTTTTCTGCCTCAGTTCACCAGGCCGCATACAAGTCCTCGGCCTTGGCAGTCAGGGCCCTGAACGTCTCGTCTCTCCTCTCCGCTTACCAGGCGGAGATTTTGGACGAATTAGGGCAACAGCTAAAAAAGCGAACTCCTTCTCTACACTTGTGGAAGGAGATCCTCACGGTGAACGACCTCGTCCTTCGTAATGCTCGCCAGGCCGTCCAAGCCTGCGGGCGCTCTATGGCGCTTTCTGTGGTGGGAGAGCGTGCGCTCTGGCTTAACCTGTCAGGCCTTCCTGACAGTGAGAAGCGGCGCATCGCGGGCGCGTCGATGGAGCCCGATCGGGCTCTGTTTCGGCCCCGCCGTCGCATTGATGCAACAACGGTGTGACGACAAAAGGAAGGAGGACGAGGCATTCAAGTTAATGTCTTCCTAAGGGGAAAAATCGACTCCCGCCGCGGCCGCGGCTGGAGGACCATCTAAACCCTAACCCCATCGACTCGAAACGTAAGCGGCCTGCCTGATGTTCGATTGATGGAGGCATCGAGTCCGCGTTCATGGGCCACGAGCCCTTCGGACTCTCTCCCTGTCCCAGGACCCCCGTTCAAAAGACGCAGGGTCTCCCGCGGATGGATCGATTCCTCTTCGTTCGAGGCTGCCCAGCCCATGTGTTTAATGAACGGTGTGTGTTCCCCCCTCACGTTCAGGGGGTCTGTTGTGAGGAAAAGTGCAAAAGCAGTGTCACCACACCGCATACACTCTGTTCCCCTCACCCAACCAATAAAGGCTTCGGCCCCAGTGTTTCCCCAACACAAAACACACAGAAAAACAAAAAACACATTAAAACAAACGAATCAAATGAATTCGTTATGGAGAGAGGATCTCTCTCCGCAGAGAGAATCCATCTCCCGCGGAGAGAGGAAATCTGTCTGAACCCCTGCATGTTGCCCCTGGTGTGTCCACTAGATGGCGCCATTGCATCACAAATAAACCAGCTGGGCTTACACAGCCCCGCTGCAGCTCGGGTGGGAACACTTTCAAATCACGAATGGGCTTGGCGAACTGTTTCGGCTCCCGAGTGGGTGATGCGTACTATAATGCAGGGATACAGACTGCAGTTTTCAATGAAACCCCGCATTTCAACGGCGTTCTCTCTTCACACACAGAAGAGAACGCCTCACACATTCTGAAAGAGGAAATATCCTCCCTCCTAAACAAGGGAGCGATTCAGATGGTGCCCCCCACTCTGATGAATCAGGATTTTATTCTCGTTATTTCCTGGTCCCAAAAAAGGACGGCGCTCTCCGCCCTATTCTGGACCTTCGTGTGTTAAACAAACATTTGAGGAAATACAATTTCAGAATGCTGACTCATGGCTCGCTCGCCCGTGCCATAAAACAGAACGACTGGTTCACATCGGTCGACCTGAAAGATGCTTTCTTCCATATAAGCATTTATCCGCCACACAGGAAGTTTCTTCGTTTCGCCTACCAAGGCACATGTTACGAATTCACAGTTCTGCCGTTTGGCTCAGTCTAAGCCCCCGGTGTTTCTGTCTGTGTGCGGAGGCGGGTTTAGCACCCATGAGAATG
>NW_020526866.1:12500-23649 GCF_003368295.1 Carassius auratus
TTTGGGCCTGGTTAGTACTTGGATGGGAGACCGCCTGGGAATACCAGGTGCTGTAAACTTTTTGGAAATTTTTCACTTAGTATAGAACAATTTTGCCAAAACATAGAGTCAATGGCCGATCTCTGAATATTAGCAGGTTTGGGCCTTGTTAGTACATGGATGGGAGACTGCCTGGGAATACCAGGTGCTTTAAACTTTGTGGATATTTTTCATGAATTATATATTAATCTTGCAAAAAAAAAAAGAGTCAATGGCCGATCTCTGAATATTAGCAGGTTTGGGCCTTGTTAGTACATGGATGGGAGACTGCCTGGGAATACCAGGTGCTTTAAACTTTTTGGATATTTTTCACGAATTATATAATAATCTTGCAAACAAAAAAAAAAAAAAAAAAAAGAGTCAATGCCAGATCTCTGAATCTTAGCAGGTTTAGGTCTGGTTAGTACTTGGATGAGAGACCGCCTAGGAATACCAGGCGTTTTAAGCTTTTGGGTTTTCTTTCCTACTTATATAATGTACTGGCCAGTAGATTGGCTGAACTTTAAATAGCCCTCTCTTCGGAGCAGTCTTCGCTTACGGCCATACCAACCTGGCTATGCCTTATCTCGTCTGATCTCGGAAGCTAAGCAGGTTTGGGCCTGGTTAGTACTTGGATGGGAGACCGCCTGGGAATACCAGGTGCTGTAAGCTTTTGGATATTTTTCACTTAGTATAGAACAATTTTGCCAAAACATAGAGTCAATGGCCGATCTCTGCATATTAGCAGGTTTGGGCCTTGTTAGTACATGGATGGGAGACTGCCTGGGAATACCAGGTGCTTTAAACTTTTGGATATTTTTCACAAATTATATAATAATCTTGCAAAAAAAAGAGTCAATAGCCGATCTCTGAATATTAGCAGGTTTGGGCCTTGTTAGTACATGGATGGGAGACTGCCTGGGAATACCAGGTGCTTTAAACTTTTTGGATATTTTTCACGAATTATATAATAATCTTGCAAAAAAAAAGAGTCAATGCCCGATCTCTGCATATTAGCAGGTTTAGGTCTGGTTAGTACTTGGATGGGAGACCGCCTTGAAATACCAGGTGCTGTAAGCTTTTTGGAAAATTTTCACTTAGTATAGAACAATTTTGCCAAAACATGGCCGATCTCTGAATATTAGCAGGTTTGGGCCTGGTTAGTACATGGATGGGAGACTGCCTGGGAATACCAGGTGCTTTAAACTTTGTGGATATTTTTCATAAATTATATAATAATCTTGCAAAAAAAAAGAGTCAATGGCCGATCTCTGAATATTAGCAGGTTTGGGCCTTGTTAGTACATGGATGGGAGACTGCCTGGGAATACCAGGTGCTTTAAACTTTTTGGATATTTTTCACGAATTATATAATAATCTTGCAAAAAAAAAAAAAAAAAAAAAAAAAAAGTCAATGCCAGATCTCTGAATCTTAGCAGGTTTAGGTCTGGTTAGTACTTGGATGAGAGACCGCCTAGGAATACCAGGCGTTTTAAGCTTTTGGGTTTTCTTTCCTACTTATATAATGTACTGGCCAGTAGATTGGCTGAACTTTAAATAGCCCTCTCTTCGGAGCAGTCTTCGCTTACGGCCATACCAACCTGGCTATGCCTTATCTCGTCTGATCTCGGAAGCTAAGCAGGTTTGGGCCTGGTTAGTACTTGGATGGGAGACCGCCTGGGAATACCAGGTGCTGTAAGCTATTTGGATATTTTTCACTTAGTATAGAACAATTTTGCCAAAACATAGAGTCAATGGCCGATCTCTGCATATTAGCAGGTTTGGGCCTTGTTAGTACATGGATGGGAGACTGCCTGGGAATACCAGGTGCTTTAAACTTTGTGGATATTTTTCATGAATTATATAATAATCTTGCAAAAAAAAAAGAGTCAATGGCCGATCTCTGAATATTAGCAGGTTTGGGCCTTGTTAGTACATGGATTGGGAGACTGCCTGGGAATACCAGGTGCTTTAAACTTTTTGGATATTTTTCATGAATTATATAATAATCTTGCAAAAAAAAGAGTCAATGGCCGATCTCTGAATATTAGCAGGTTTGGGCCTTGTTAGTACATGGATGGGAGACTGCCTGGGAATACCAGGTGCTTTAAACTTTGTGGATATTTTTCATGAATTATATATTAATCTTGCAAAAAAAAAAGAGTCAATGGCCGATCTCTGAATATTAGCAGGTTTGGGCCTTGTTAGTACATGGATGGGAGACTGCCTGGGAATACCAGGTGCTTTAAACTTTGTGGATATTTTTCATTAATTATATATTAATCTTGCAAAAAAAAAAAGAGTCAATGGCCGATCTCTGAATATTAGCAGGTTTGGGCCTTGTTAGTAGATGGATGGGAGACTGCCTGGGAATACCAGGTGCTTTAAACTTTTTGGATATTTTTCACGAATTATATAATAATCTTGCAAACAAAAAAAAAAAAAAAAAAAAAAAGAGTCAATGCCAGATCTCTGAATCTTAGCAGGTTTAGGTCTGGTTAGTACTTGGATGAGAGACCGCCTAGGAATACCAGGCGTTTTAAGCTTTTGGGTTTTCTTTCCTACTTATAAAATATACTGGCCAGTAGATTGGCTGAACTTTAAATAGCCCTCTCTTCGGAGCAGTCTTCGCTTACGGCCGTACCAACCTGGCTATGCCAGATCTCGTCTGATCTCGGAAGCTAAGCAGGTTTGGGCCTGGTTAGTACTTGGATGGGAGACCGCCTGGGAATACCAGGTGCTGTAAACTTTTTGGAAATTTTTCACTTAGTGTAGAACAATTTTGCCAAAACATAGAGTCAATGGCCGATCTCTGAATATTAGCAGGTTTGGGCCTTGTTAGTACATGGATGGGAGACTGCCTGGAATACCAGGTGCTTTAAACTTTGTGGATATTTTTCATGAATTATATATTAATCTTGCAAAAAAAAAAAAGAGTCAATGGCCGGATCTCTGAATATTAGCAGGTTTGGCCTTGTTAGTAGATGGATGGGAGACTGCCTGGGAATACCAGGTGCTTAAACTTTTTGGATATTTTCACGAATTATATAATAATCTTGCAAACAAAAAACAAAAAACAAAAAAAAGAGTCAATGCCAGATCTCTGAATCTTAGCAGGTTTAGGTCTGGTTAGTACTTGGATGAGAGACTGCCTAGGAATACCAGGCCGTTTTAAGCTTTTGGGTTTTCTTCCTACTTATATAATGTACTGGCCAGTAGATTGGCTGAACTTTAAATAGCCCTCTCTTCGGAGCAGTCTTCACTTATGGCCATACCAACCTGGCTATGCCGATCTCGTCTGATCTCGGAAGTAAGCAGGTTTGGGCCTGTTAGTACTTGGATGGGAGACCGCCTGGGAATACCAGGTGCTGTAGCTTTTGGAAATTTTTCACTTAGTATAGAACAATTTTGCCAAAACATAGAGTCAATGCCGATCTCTGCATATTAGCAGGTTTGGGCATTGTAAGTACATGGATGGGAGACTGCTGGGGGAATACCAGGTGCTTTAAACTTTTTTGGAATTTTTCACGAATTATATAATTAATCTTGCAAAAAAAAAAAGAGTCAATGCCGATCTCTGCATATTAGCAGGTTTAGGTCTGGTTAGTACTTGGATGGGAGACCGCCTTGAAATACCAGGTGCCTGTAAGCTTTTGGAAAATTTTCACTTAGTATAGAACATTTTGCCAAAACATGGCCGTTCTCTGAATGTTAGCAGGTTTGGGCCTGGTTAGCACATGGATGGGAGACTGCCTGGGAATACCAGGTGCTTTAAACTTTGTGGATATTTTTCATAAAATTATATAATGAATCTTGCAAAAAAAAAAGAGTCAATGGCCGATCTCTGAATATTAGCAGGTTTGGGCCTTGTTAGTACATGGATGGGAGACTGCCTGGGAATACCAGGTGCTTTAAACTTTTTTGGATATTTTTCACGAATTATATATTAATCTTGCAAAAAAAAAAAAAAAAAAAAAAAGAAGAGTCAATGCCAGATCTCTGAATCTTAGCAGGTTTAGGTCTGGTTAGTACTTGGGATGAAGAGACCGCTAGGATACAGGGCGTTTTAAGCTTTGGGTTTTCTTTCCTACTTATATAAATGTACTGGCCAGTAGATTGGCTGAACTTTAAATAGCCCTCTCTTCGGAGCAGTCTCGCTTACGGCCATACCAACCTGCTAATGCCTTATCTCGTCTGATCTCGGAAGCTAAGCAGGTTTGGGCCTGGTTAGTACTTGGATGGGAGACCGCCTGGGAACACCAGGTGCTGTAAGCTATTGGATATTTTTCACTTAGTATAGAACAATTTGCCAAAACATAGAGTCAATGGCCGATCTCTGCATATTAGCAGGTTTGGGCCTTGTTAGTACATGGATGGGAGACTGCCTGGGAATACCAGGTGCTTTAAACTTTGTGGATATTTTTCATGAATTATATAAATAATCTTGCAAAAAAAAAAAGAGTCAATGGCCGATCTCTGAATATTAGCAGGTTTGGGCCTTGTTAGTACATGGATGGGAGACTGCCTGGGAATACCAGGTGCTTTAAACTTTTTGGATATTTTTCATGAATTATATAATAATCTTGCAAAAAAAAGAGTCAATGGCCGATCTCTGAATATTAGCAGGTTTGGGCCTTGTTAGTACATGGATGGGAGACTGCCTGGGAATACCAGGTGCTTTAAACTTTGTGGATATTTTTCATGAATTATATATTAATCTTGCAAAAAAAAAAGAGTCAATGGCCGATCTCTGAATATTAGCAGGTTTGGGCCTTGTTAGTACATGGATGGGAGACTGCCTGGGAATACCAGGTGCTTTAAACTTTGTGGATATTTTTCATTAATTATATATTAATCTTGCAAAAAAAAAAGAGTCAATGGCCGATCTCTGAATATTAGCAGGTTTGGGCCTTGTTAGTAGATGGATGGGAGACTGCCTGGGAATACCAGGTGCTTTAAACTTTTTGGATATTTTTCACGAATTATATAATAATCTTGCAAACAAAAAAAAAAAAAAAAAAAAAGAGTCAATGCCAGATCTCTGAATCTTAGCAGGTTTAGGTCTGGTTAGTACTTGGATGAAGGACCACCTAAGGAATACCAGGCGTTTTAGAAGCTTTTGGGTTTTTCTTCCTACTTATAAAAATATACTGGCCAGTAGATTGGCTGAACTTTAAATAGCCCTCTCTCGGAGCAGTCTTCGCTTACGGCGCGTACCAACCTGGCATGCCAGATCTCGTCTGATCTCGGAAGCTAAGCAGGTTTGGGCCTGTTAGTACTTGGATGGGAGACCGCCTGGGAATACCAGGTGCTGTAAACTTTTTGGAAATTTTTCACTTAGTGTAGAACAATTTTGCCAAAACATAGAGTCAATGGCCGATCTCTGAATATTAGCAGGTTTGGGCCTTGTTAGTACATGGATGGGAGACTGCCTGGGAATACCAGGTGCTTTAAACTTTGTGGATATTTTTCATGAATTATATAATAATCTTGCAAAAAAAAAAGAGTCAATGGCCGATCTCTGAATATTAGCAGGTTTGGGCCTTGTTAGTAGATGGATGGGAGACTGCCTGGGAATACCAGGTGCTTTAAACTTTTTGGATATTTTTCACGAATTATATAATAATCTTGCAAACAAAAAAAAAAAAAAAAAAAAAAGAGTCAATGCCAGATCTCTGAATCTTAGCAGGTTTAGGTCTGGTTAGTACTTGGATGAGAGACCGCCTAGGAATACCAGGCGTTTTAAGCTTTTGGGTTTTCTTTCCTACTTATAAATATACTGGCCAGTAGATTGGCTGAACTTTAAATAGCCCTCTCTTCGGAGCAGTCTTCGCTTACGGCCATACCAACCTGGCTATGCCAGATCTCGTCTGATCTCGGAAGCTAAGCAGGTTTGGGCCTGGTTAGTACTTGGATGGGAGACCGCCTGGGAATACCAGGTGCTGTAAGCTTTTTGGAAATTTTTCACTTAGTGTAGAACAATTTTGCCAAAACATAGAGTCAATGGCCGATCTCTGAATATTAGCAGGTTTGGGCCTTGTTAGTACATGGATGGGAGACTGCCTGGGAATACCAGGTGCTTTAAACTTTGTGGATATTTTTCATGAATTATATATTAATCTTGCAAAAAAAAAAAGTCAATGGCCGATCTCTGAATATTAGCAGGTTTGGGCCTTGTTAGTAGATGGATGGGAGACTGCCTGGGAATACCAGGTGCTTTAAACTTTTTGGATATTTTTCACGAATTATATAATAATCTTGCAAACAAAAAAAAAAAAAAAAAAAAAGAGTCAATGCCAGATCTCTGAATCTTAGCAGGTTTAGGTCTGGTTAGTACTTGGATGAGAGACTGCCTAGGAATACCAGGCGTTTTAAGCTTTTGGGTTTTCTTTCCTACTTATATAATGTACTGGCCAGTAGATTGGCTGAACTTTAAATAGCCCTCTCTTCGGAGCAGTCTTCACTTATGGCCATACCAACCTGGCTATGCCGATCTCGTCTGATCTCGGAAGCTAAGCAGGTTTGGGCCTGGTTAGTACTTGGATGGGAGACCGCCTGGGAATACCAGGTGCTGTAAGCTTTTTGGAAATTTTTCACTTAGTATAGAACAATTTTGCCAAAACATAGAGTCAATGGCCGATCTCTGCATATTAGCAGGTTTGGGCCTTGTTAGTACATGGATGGGAGACTGCCTGGGAATACCAGGTGCTTTAAACTTTTTGGATATTTTTCACGAATTATATAATAATCTTGCAAAAAAAAAGAGTCAATGCCCGATCTCTGCATATTAGCAGGTTTAGGTCTGGTTAGTACTTGGATGGGAGACCGCCTGAAATACCAGGTGCTGTAAGCTTTTTGGAAAATTTTCACTTAGTATAGAACAATTTTGCCAAAACATGGCCGATCTCTGAATATTAGCAGGTTTGGGCCTGGTTAGTACATGGATGGGAGACTGCCTGGGAATACCAGGTGCTTTAAACTTTGTGGATATTTTTCATGAATTATATAATAATCTTGCAAAAAAAAAGAGTCAATGGCCGATCTCTGAATATTAGCAGGTTTGGGCCTTGTTAGTACATGGATGGGAGACTGCCTGGGAATACCAGGTGCTTTAAACTTTTTGGATATTTTTCCACGAATTATATAATAATCTTGCAAAAAAAAAAAAAAAAAAAAAAAAAAAGAGTCAATGCCAGATCTCTGAATCTTAGCAGGTTTTAGGTCTGGTAGTACTTGGATGAGAGACCGCCTAGGAATACCAGGCGTTTTAAGCTTTTGGGTTTTCTTTCCTACTTATATAATGTACTGGCCAGTAGATTGGCTGAACTTTAAATAGCCCTCTCTTCGGACAGTCTTCGCTTACGCCATACCAACCTGGCTATGCCTTATCTCGTCTGATCTCGAAGCTAAGCAGTTTGGGCCTGGTTAGTACTTGGATGGAGACCGCCTGGGGAACACCAGGTGCTGTAAGCTATTTGGATATTTTCACTTAGTATAGAACAATTTTGCCAAAACATAGAGTCAATGGCCGATCTCTGCATATTAGCAGGTTTGGGCCTTGTTAGTACATGGATGGGAGACTGCCTGGGAATACCAGGTGCTTTAAACTTTGTGGATATTTTTCATGAATTATATAATAATCTTGCAAAAAAAAAAAAGAGTCAATGGCCGATCTCTGAATATTAGCAGGTTTGGGCTTGTTAGTACATGGATTGGAGACTGCCTGGGAATACCAGGTGCTTTAAACTTTTTGGATATTTTTCATGAATTATATAATAATCTTGCAAAAAAAGAGTCAATGGCCGATCTCTGAATATTAGCAGGTTTGGGCCTTGTTAGTACATGGATGGGAGACTGCCTGGGAATACCAGGTGCTTTAAACTTTGTGGATATTTTTCATGAATTATATATTAATCTTGCAAAAAAAAAAAGAGTCAATGGCCGATCTCTGAATATTAGCAGGTTTGGGCCTTGTTAGTACATGGATGGGAGACTGCCTGGGAATACAGGTGCTTTAAACTTTGTGGATATTTTTCATTAATTATATATTAATCTTGCAAAAAAAAAAAAGAGTCAATGGCCGATCTCTGATATTAGCAGGTTTGGGCCTTGTTAGTAGATGGATGGAGACTGCCTGGGAATACCAGGTGCTTTAAACTTTTTGGATATTTTTCACGAATTATATAATAATCTTGCAAACAAAAAAAAAAAAAAAAAAAAAAGAGTCAATGCCAGATCTCTGAATCTTAGCAGGTTTAGGTCTGGTTAGTACTTGGATGAGAGACCACCTAGGAATACCAGGCGTTTTAAGCTTTTGGGTTTCTTTCCTACTTATAAAATATACTGGCCAGTAGATTGGCTGAACTTTAAATAGCCCTCTCTCGGAGCAGTCTTCGCTTACGGCCGTACCAACCCTGGCTATGCCAGATCTCGTCTGATCTCGGAAGCTAAGCAGGTTTGGCCTGGTTAGTACTTGGATGGGAGACCGCCTGGGAATACCAGGTGCTGTAAACTCTTTTGGAAATTTTTTCACTTAGTGTAGAACAATTTTGCCAAAACATAGAGTCAATGGCCGATCTCTGAATATTAGCAGGTTTGGGCCTTGTTAGTACATGGATGGGAGACTGCCTGGGAATACCAGGTGCTTTAAACTTTGTGGATTTTTCATGAGATTATATATTAATCTTGCAAAAAAAAAAAAGAGTCAATGGCCGGTCTCTGAATATTAGCAGGTTTGGGCCTTGTTAGTAGATGGATGGGAGACTGTGCCTGGGAATACCAGGTGCTTTAAACTTTTTGGATATTTTTCACGAATTATATAATAATGCTTGCAAACAAAAAAAAAAAAAAAAAAAAAAAAAAAGAAGTCAATGCCAGATCTCTGAATCTTAGCAGTTTAGGTGCTGGTTAGTACTTGGATGATAGACTGCCTAGGAATACCAGGCGTTTTAAGCTTGTTTTCTTTCCTACTTATATAATGTACTGGCCAGTAGATTGGCTGAACTTTTAAATAGCCCTCTCTTCGGAGCAGTCTTCACTTATGGCCATACAACCTGGCTATGCCCGATCTCGTCTGATCTCGGAAGCTAAGCAGGTTTGGGCCTGGTTAGTACTTGGATGGGAGACCGCCTGGGACCAGGTGCTGTAAGCTTTTTGGATATTTTTCACTTAGTATAGAAAATTTTGCCAAACATAGAGTCAATGGCCGATCTCTGCATATTAGCAGGTTTGGGCCTGTTAGTACATGGATGGGAGACTGCCTGGGAATACCAGGTGCTTTAAACTTTTTGGATATTTTTTCATGAATTATTAAAATCTTGCAAAAAAAAAGAGTCAATGGCCGATCTCTGATATTAGCAGTTTGGGCCTTGTTAGTACTGGATGGGAGACTGCCTGGGAATACCAGGTGCTTTAAACTTTTGTGGATATTTTTCACTGAATTATATAATAATCTTGCAAAAAAAAAAAGAGTCAATGGCCGATCTCTGAATATTAGCAGGTTTGGGCTTGTTAGTACATGGATGGAGACTGCCTGGGAATACCAGGTGCTTTAAACTTTTTGGATATTTTTCACGAATTATATAATAATCTTGCAAAAAAAAAAAAAAAAAAAAAAAAAAGTCAATCAATTGCCGATCTCTGAATCTTAGCAGGTTTAGGCCTGGTTAGTACTTGGATGAGAGACGCCTAGGAATACCAGGCGTTTTAAAGCTTTGGGTTTTCTTCCTACTTATAAAATATACTGGCCAGTAGATTGGCTGAACTTTAAATAGCTCTCTTCGGAGCAGTCTTCGCTTACGGCGTACCAACCTGCTATGCCAGATCTCGTCTGATCTCGGAAGCTAAGCAGGTTTGGGCCTGGTTAGTACATTGGATGGGAGACCGCCTGGGAATACCAGGTGCTGTAAACTTTTTGGAAATTTTTCACTTAGTGTAGAACAATTTTGCCAAAACATGAGTCAATGGCCGATCTCTGAATATTAGCAGGTTTGGGCCTTGTTAGTACATGGATGGGAGACTGCCTGGGAATACCAGGTGCTTTAAACTTTGTGGATATTTTTCATGAATTATATAATAATCTTGCAAAAAAAAAAGAGTCAATGGCCGATCTCTGAATATTAGCAGGTTTGGGCCTTGTTAGTAGATGGATGGGAGACTGCCTGGGAATACCAGGTGCTTTAAACTTTTTGGATATTTTTCAAATTATATAAATAATCTTGCAAAAAAAAAAAAAAAAAAAAAAAAAAAGAGTCAATGCCAGATCTCTGAATCTTAGCAGTTAGGTCTGGTTAGTACTTGGATGAGAGACCGCCTAGGAATACCAGGCGTTTTAAGCTTTGGGTTTTCTTTCCTACTTATAGAATATCTGGCCAGTAGATGCTGAACTTTAAATGCCCTCTCTTCGGAGCAGTCTTCGCTTACGCCAACCAACCTGGCTATGCCAATCTCGTCTGATCTCGGAAGCTAAGCAGGTTTGGCCTGGTTAGTACTTGATGGGACCGCCTGGGAATACCAGGTGCTGTAAAACTTTTTGGAAATTTTTCACTTAAGTATAGAACAATTTTGCCAAAACATAGAGTCAATGGCCGATCTCTGAATATTAGCAGGTTTGGGCCTTGTTAGTACATGGATGGGAGACTGCCTGGGAATACAGGTGCTTTAAACTTTTTGGATATTTTTCATGAATTATATATTAATCTTGCAAAAAAAAAAAGAGTCAATGGCCGATCTCTGAATATTAGCAGGTTTGGGCCTTGTTAGTACATGGATGGGAGACTGCCTGGGAATACCAGGTGCTTTAAACTTTTTGGATATTTTTCACGAATTATATAATAATCTGCAAACAAAAAAAAAAAAACAAAAAAGAGTCAATGCCCAGATCTCTGAATCTTAGCAGGTTTAGGTCTGGTTAGTACTTGATGAGAGACCGCCTAGGAATACCAGGCGTTTTAAGCTTTTGGGTTTTCTTTCCTACTTATATAATGTACTGGCCAGTAGATTGGCTGAACTTTAAATAGCCCTCTCTTCGAGCAGTCTTCGCTTACGGCCATACCAACCTGGCTATGCCCGATCTCGTCTGATCTCGGAAGCTAAGCAGGTTTGGGCCTGGTTAGTACTTGGATGGGAGACCG
>NW_020526867.1:0-27500 GCF_003368295.1 Carassius auratus
CATGCTGCACAATTATTTGCTAATTTGAAGCTACTATTAACTAAAATAATGAAATAACACACACACAACACACACACACACACACATACTTGTATATAAGTAAGTATTTAAAAAAGTGTAAAAAAAATAAGTATTTAAAATACTAAATTTAAATTGTAAAAAAATCCCAACTAAAATAAACAATACAAATAAAATACATTTCTTTGAATAAACGGACTTCAATTTTGCTTGTGTTCTTTCCATTTAAAATTAGAGGCAACTACTGTCAACTTTTCATAGAAATATTGTTTTAATTTGTAATCAATTTATAGTTTTCTCTGTGCCCTCAGGGCAAACAAATGTATGTAAAATAATAACCTAAAAAATGGCTAAATTTCAATTAAATTTCATAGGAATTGTGATTTTGTGTAAATGAATAACATTTATGACCATGGCACAGCCTTAAACTAAAGCATCAGTTATATGGTAAATCATCATTCAATCCCAGCATTCCTGATGATGATGACATGTCTACTTTCCATGATCCAACCAATAATGCATGAACACATTGAATTATCAAGATCCATGTCTCAGCTTAGACCGCCAAGGATAGCAAGAGCGTTCTGGCTGTAAGAATCTCATTTGTGGAAACTTGGGCATCTACAACAATATTTATCTTCTCCCTCACACACAGTAATGACTCTGGCAGGATGAATGAGACAGTTGTCTTCTTGCCTTCAGGTGAAGAACGACGGAGAGAGCATAGAGTCCTGGCCTACAGCCAGCTCACGACATTGTGGAAGTGAAACGCCTCCGTTCTCCAAGTCGACATATCACCACACGAGAACAATTAGGCATTAGCAATAATTAGCTAACATATTGTTAATTCTTTTCTGTGCCGTTGTTGATGTTCCCAGCAACTAAACAAATCTAATTTCAGGGTGAGCTAACAGACTGCCTGAGCTATGGGAACCTTCGGGTGAGAAAAACTTTGAGAAGAATACGTCCTCTGTGGCATTAACTCTTTTGCCTGATGGTGCTTGCTAATTATGGCACTTCCTGAGAATGAAAGTAATAGGCTGGTGTCAGTGCCTGAAGCTTATCGAGAAACATGCAGGCAGCCATTATTGGATGCTGCCTTTTGTTCACCATGTTCCTTTGAGGGAGATGAAGAAAAAGTCTGAAACAAAACACAAAAAAGACCAAGACAGGAGAATGAGCGAGATAAACGCACAGAGAACTGAAGACTCGGGGTTCAATCACACATTAAGAAGTCTGTTTCAGATATAATTAACCTTTTGATTTAGGACGAACTGTCTTGTAAACAAGCGTCGCAATTAGCTAGGTTTTGCTATCAGCTGATAGCGATGATTCTCATTAGCATGGCTTGACCTCCTCTAATCTATGCAGACACAGATATGTGACTTGGCCTGATCTGACGCTTGCCCTTTGCTTCATTGAGCGTGCCATATGCTAGAGATGAAGCAGGGGGTCTCTAATAAATACAACACCAAGGAGTCCTTGATTCTGGTGTGTTTTTTTCCTCTGTCTTCAGGGGAATTGCTGTTATCTGTAGAAAGATGCCGATCTGTTGGTCCTTTTTAGTGTTGTCTCCTGTTTTTTATGCATTGGCTTCATTAGGCAGTCTTAGCAGCTCATTTATGTAGCTTGGCAAAAGTCATTGGATGCCAGCTTGATCATACGGCACAAAGTCCGAGCAGCTTGGAGATACCAGTCGCTCTGTTAAACACTTGCTTGTGAAGATATAAGTATTGTTTTTGAATACAAATGCACATAATGAGTTGCTGACCAGTCATCTCTTTGTAATATATAATATGTTTGTAAAATATATATAATTTTAGAGAAATTTACCAATGAGGAGGATAGACACTGTACAGACTAGAGTTAATGAGGCAGGGTGTGTGTGCACCAACCCGATCTCACGGCAATTCGTACATTTTTTCACAAGGTGGCTTCTTCATACGAATTCGTACGACCACACTCGTACAAATTCATACGATTGTTGCCAAATCGTACGTATTTTACGAGTTTCACAATTCGTATGAATTTGTAAGAATGACCTACACCTAACCCGCCCCTAAACCCTAACCATCACTGGGGTTTAGACAAATCATATAAAATCGTACAAGTGAGGTCGTACAAATTTCATACGAATAAGCCACCTCGTAAAATACGTACGAATTGGTCGTGAGATAGCGTTGGTGTGCACACATACACAGAAAAACAGTTAATGGGAACCTTTTGGAACAACAGTTGGAGTGAGCTTAATGTTTTTTGTTGTTGTTGTTTTTTTTTGATGCATGTTAGGCCTTCAATTAAGATCAAACAGCAATCTTGCTGAACAATCAAATGTATAGTATTTCTCATTAATGCATATGTGTGTTTCAAATATCTAAATAGTCAATTCTGAAAATGTACCACAGCTTTAGTTATATCTGCAAGTGAAACACTGAATACATTGTAGATATAAGGAGTGAAACTCTGAAGTTGGAAAAAACCTACCAGTGTAAGCAATACATCAACAAATGCTTTGGGTGACAAGTTGCAATTAACCGTGAAGACAGTAGACATTTGTATGCATTTCATATCTCATTAAATATAGTTATTTATTTTACAGGGAAGGGTGTTCACAGAGGAAACCAAAGCTGTTTAAACTGGAATAAAAACCTAAAGCTTAACGATATGTCAAATGTACCAGGACTTAGTACCAGGTAATGAATCATATATCTGGGGAAACTAGAAACATCACGCAAGGCTCTGTGTCATGCATCACGTGACTTTTGGATATTAAGCAAATCACTTTGCCTCAACATATCAGATTGATCCATGCAATAAAAGAGATTTTTGAACAAATGTGTAAAAAAAAAAAACTGAAAGAGAATGTAAAAGTTCATGTAAACACTTAAGTATGTGTATGCATTAATCAGACTCAAGTCGGCCTTGCTGTTATGCCCACAAAAGACTGTGAAGTAAGCAGCAGAAGATGAATATCATAGAAGTCCATATCAAATATGTTATTACACATTGTGACATATATTCACACAGAGACATGAAGACTCCTCTATTCAAACCCATTATAGCTCGATTATAACTGCCCATGTAAACATGCTTAATAATGTAACTTTTCAAAACTAATATTATATTGTGTTCTTATTATGCATGTTTTAGGTACCTCGAATAATAATAGCAGTACATTTAGTATAATTATGAGCAACTAACAGGGCTGGTGCAGGCCAAATGGATGCCCTAAGCAGGATTGCATTGTTTTCCCCCTCCTTCAAATATTATAGAAGTAATAAAAAAAATATAATAAATAAAATAAAAAATATACCACCTACTATAGGGGTCAAAATAGAACTTTAATATACTGTAATATAAAAATTAAATAAATAAAGTGTAATAAAATGGTATTACTTACTAATTAAAATTGTAGCTCTAGACAGTTATGTCTGATTTTATTAATACAATTATCTGATTGATTTTAAAGTCTCAAGCATTTACAAATATTGCAAAAAGAAAATTAAGCATTTTTACGATAAAACCATGGTTAATATTTGTAAGGATTGTGATTTATTTTATTTAATTTTTTTCTGTGAAGAAGAACAAGAAATTAAAAACGATGTGTCATCTATACCAAAAAGGTGGCCAAAATTAAAGATTAAGTAAGGATCTTTGAATAACTATTAAACAGCCAGTTTATTTGTATAACAGCAGCAATTACATGGCCATTGGCTCCCTTTGCAGGCATATGTAATAACATGTAATGTACATAAATTGTTTATTTTTATTTTTTTATTACACTATGCATTTTAACAGTGTTATTCAATGAAACCATATAATTATTAATTATTCTCATTATTGCTTCATTGTTTTTTATATAATGCATTTTATGTCATTTTTAAGGCTGTTGTTGGCTTATAGGTCTGTTTATATAGGACTAACCACAATAATAATAATAATAATAATAATAATAATAATAATAATTATTATTATTATTACTATTATATATATATATATATATATATATTAATATGTCTTTGTAAATTGTTATTTGAAGTAACAAAACTATGATTAATTTGCGGTTACCGTACACGAACCATGATTTATGGTTTCGTAAGGGAGCATGAAAACTCAGAGGGAATATTAAATTCATTGGTGGTGGTCAAATTTCAATGACATTACAACATGTCATTAATGTCAACAGCCCAAAAAGTTTCACAGGATTATGACGTACCTGAAAGTAATGCATGTGCTTCATTTTATTTATTTATTTTTACCTCTATAATACATACATGTTGTTAATTAATATTACTGTTAAGTTTACTTAATTCTATAATTATACTTACAAGGAATACATTAAAATAAAACTACACAACAGTGGTGAAAAACAAACAACAAAACAAACAAAAAATTATATAACGTTAAAATACCTTTTTTAATTTTTTATTTTTTATTCATTTTTTATTACCAACACAGCTTTTGGCTGTGATAACTGATGGACTGGAGTGGTGTGGACTACTTGTGTATTATTGTAATGTTTTTATCGGCTGTTTAACACTCATTCTGATGGCACCCATTCACTGCAGATGATCCAGGGGTGAGTAAGTGATAGAAAGTGCTACATTTCTCCAGATCTGTTCAAATGAAGATACAAATTCTACATCTTGCGTGGCCTGTGGGTGAGTACATTTTCAGGTATTTTTTTATTAGATTTTTTTGGGTGAACTATATGGTGTAAATGTAAAGTGTAACACTGAATTCATGGTAGCACTTAATTTAACATTCCTGTTCCTCATGTACATACTATGCACTTATTATAGTAATTACAATAACTATGTAATAACTACAGTAGGTACTAACCCTGAACCTACCCCTAAACCTAACCCTACCCCATAACTGTAAAATAAAGTGCAACCTAATTTATGGTTCTTTTTTATTATTGAACTCCTTAAAAACAATCAATACTTCTGACTATTGGCATGATCCTCATGTACATACTATGCACTTATTATAGTAATTACAATAACTATGTAATAACTACAGTAGGTACTAACCCTGAACCTACCCCTAAACCTAACCCTACCCCATAACTGTAAAATAAAGTGCAACCTAATTTATGGTTCTTTTTTTATTATTGAACTCCTTAAAAACAATCAATACTTCTGACTATTGGCATGATCCTCATGTACATACTATGCACTTATTATAGTAATTACAATAACTATGTAATAACTACAGTAGGTACTAACCCTGAACCTACCCCTAAACCTAACCCTACCCCATAACTGTAAAATAAAGTGCAACCTAATTTATGGTTCTTTTTTTATTATTGAACTCCTTAAAAACAATCAATACTTCTGACTATTGGCATGATAAAGTCTATTTTGCAGGTTATTCTGCCCGAGAACAGTCCAATTGTAGAGGAAGAGATATTCTAACCCATGTAAAAAAGTGACAAACCACTTTTTTAAAAATTTTTTTTTTTTTTTTTGTCAAGTATCTGAAATAGTTCACGATAATAGACCCACATGGAAACAACATTGTCAGTATTTTCTACACAGAAAATAGCAGAAAAGTATTAATTAAGCTGAAAATCATTTATTCATTATATCAGACATGATATAATAATGATATAAACAAAATACTTTTAGGGCTTCCATTCCCTTGCCCTTTTAGAACTTTTGTGGGCACACTAGGCCTGGAGTGATTTAGTATCCAAGGGAATAACAGTATCTTCTCCCACAACTAAATACGCCCGAGACTCAATATGAGCACACTAACCCTCCCAGGCATAACCAGACCTATGAGGTAATCTCTCATAGACTCTGATAGACAGGTGTAAATACACCCTCGAGGACTTTCAAATGAATCAAACAACCCCAGAGACCAATATCCGATGTCTGTAGAAACTCTGAGAGTGAACTTTGTTGCAACACCCAGCTTGAATCCTGAGCACTATAAAAGCAGAGGAGAAATGCCGTAAGATGAAGCGAAGAAACAGAAATGTGAGAATCATGGAAGACCAGCATGAGAGAAACGACTAGTAAATGTCACCTCTGTCAAACAAGGCAGCAGTTACAGTCTTGGCCCGCTCTGCATGAAGCCCGTATAAAAAATCAAGTTGTGCTGGCTAAAGAGGATTCCACATTCTCTGGACGGCCATCATGGTGTTCATCCAGTCATGGTGTTCCCACATCCACCTCTCCTTTCCATCCAAACCTCAGCCCAAAGCAAAACCGCTAAATGAGATATCATTGATCACTGCACCACTAAGATCATTTCGTCTGTCTCCATGCTTCCATTTTTAGATCACGTCATTAAGCGTTGCTCCAACTGGTCTCTTAAGACATGCCAAAACAGATTCGGTTCAAGAGGCCACGCGTTCACCTCCTCTCAAATGCATCTCATTGTGTACTTTGGTGTGTTTAAAAGATACTACGAATCCAAAAAACTTGTGTCAGTGTTTTCAGTTTCCAAATCATTCAACACAAACAAACCGATCCCAGTTTGCTGGGATAGAAGGGTCTGAACAAAAGATGCCTCTAGGAGGTTATGGAGCCATCTTGCACCAGTTAACATCAAGACGGTTCAAGTCATCATCATGAGCTAACTAAATAAACAGCTGATGTGTTTGATCACAGATGTAATTCTATGTGTAACCTTAAAATATCTTACAATGGAGTGTTTGCCTTGGCCATGCATTCTGTCTCTATTTAGCAAGACCATCACAGTGCTTCAAAGCCTTGTAGGCCTTGTATTCCCGGACCTTAAACCTCCCTGAGATGTTTATCTGCCCTTCTGGGAACTTAAGAATCATGTACCAACGATGTGGTCTTTTCTGTCTTAGACCGTCCCACATCCAATCTCGGCCCAAACATAGTTCATAACGAGTGCAGCCATTTTTACACGCTCGCTCTTTGAGACAGACCACTCTGTTGAGTTAAAAAAAAAGAAGAAGAAAACATTGCTGTCTTCCATAAAAGGTTTGAAGCAAGGTAAAGAAAACATACCCATCTTTTGGACTCCTACTAAGTTTCCAGATGTGCCCGAGGTCGAAGGTCGTAGATAAAAGTTCCAGGATGTGGCAGAACCCTAACTAGAAGCTAGTTTCTGGAGTGAGCATTCCTCGCCAGAGGGGAGCCGTGCGAGGAGGGCCGCGCTGTTTCTTCCCTCAGACATTCCCAGCAAGAGGTCTCATTTCACACTAGTGAGTTATTACACTGCAACTTCGTCCTCTCTACCTTTGCAGTGTTTACAGACGCCAACTGGGCAAAATGTCAAGCCTGTTAAGCATCCCTAAGGGTTGGAAAAAAAGTTTGAAATGCTTCGAAGATTTCACTCAAGAAGCCCTAGGATCCAGAGGTCCGACGGTGATGCATTTTACCTTGATTTAACGAAATGCAAGATTTATTTACTAGCCTAGCGTTCTCACGTCATTGCCACTCTTGTGATAGTTTGTTTGAGGACTCAAGCTGCGATGCGACACAGGCGTCTTTTCAAGGTGATGAGTAATTTTCTGAATGACTTAGTCCATAGGTCTGTGCTTATTTTTTGTTCCCTGCCACGTATTTTTATTCCCCTGAATACTGATGATAGAGACTTCGCACGTTGAGTACGACGGCCTTCCATTACCCTGAAGTGCACGCATGCTAATACACAATATGAGGCTAATTTAAAGAAAGCACTAATACGATTACTTCAAGTGTGTCAGAACCTTAATAAGTGTGGAAATTGGCCTGTCAAAGAGAGGGGGTCAATTACACGATTATGAGGGAAAAATTTCCAGCTTGTTTCTTTACATGAAGTAATCTGCTCGATTAACAGAGATGGAGGCAACTTCATTCCGATTTTGAAAAGTAGAGAAAATCGGAATGACAGCGACAACATTATTTTTGTGAATTGGGATAATACCAAGATTTGGAGGATGGGCTAAGCTCATAAGTTCATGTAGATAGTCCACGCCATCATTCTCATCATAAGGCTAACCTCCTAAAATAGTTTAGATCCCTTCCCCCCCTTTTATTTTTTTCAAAGCCAAAGGTCTTCTGTTCATCTCTAAGTACATCCTAATTGGTTTTTAATTGGACATTACTGTAGATGTTGAACAAAGGATTACATACTATAAAAGGCATTATGTTTTTGTGAGCATGTGTAAATGATGGTGTGTGTGCTCTGTGAAGGTCATGGAGTTAATCAGGACTGAAGGGAGCTCAGTGAACCACTAGATGGAGTCAAACCCTAGTTAAGAACCGCTGGGAGGTGGACATTACCCTTGTTGTAAAGGAGTGAACCTGTGCTTTGTACAACTAACAACCCTAGTGTGCAACCCCAACTGTTTAGACCACACTTTCCCTATGCTAACCTGCTCCCTGTCATGTTTGACAAAATTAAAATATGTTGCAAACATATGAGACTGCCATGAAAATAATTCCTTGTATATTACAAAGCATGCATTTCTGGCCGTATATTTAATCAATAACACAGATGCAATTAGAAAAAATAATGAAACTGAATTTTAAATTTAAAATGTATCATTTTAAATAAACTAAACTATGATATAAATATATAATATACAATAACACATAGCAGATTTGGATAAAAACAACTAATAAAAAAAACAATAATAAATAAATAAATATATAAAATTGCAACAAATTTTATACAAATGTCATACTTTTCCACTTAATTTTTATATTTTAAATTGCACCAATGCATGAAAGTGTCTCTTTAGTCATACATGAAATATTGCATAAATCCCAGAGGATAAAAATAATAAAAAGAGAAGAAGAATAGATGTCTTTGACCTAACATCTCCTGTATGTACTGCAGTCAGGAGACAAGAGAACAATTGTCAGTGAATCTACTGTATGTGAAAAGACGAGAACTACATGCTTGACTGCTTGATATGATAACACTGATAGCATGTGCCATAACTTAATGGAATGAAAAGTATAGCTGATATGATGATGGGAGAATCATGATGATGCTCTTCAGTTCCTCCTGGCCCGGACTCAAAGCCTGTGTTTTTTATATTGATGGGGTCTTCACGCACAGTTCCAGGAAAAGCACTACGGTTGCAATTAAATCATTTAAATACAGCCTTTCCCCTCATTTGTGATAAATTACAGATCATTTGTGGCTTAAAAAAAAAAAAAAATCTAACTAAATACAACAGCACATTGATGTTCCTCCATTTTTCTCAGTAATATTCAGACGAGTACAGATCTGAGTATGCAAACTTTGAGTCTTTACTTGTCACATTATGTTTTCACTTAAAGACAAAACTTCCTCCTTACAGAATGCGCATCGCTCTGTCAAAAGATGTTTGACACAGGGAAAACAGCTAAAAATTACACACAGCTTTTGAAATATAGCGCTCTCACGTAAACTGTACTGTTTAGCATTTTGCCGTTTTGACAGGTAATTGACTTTACCCTCTTACAAAGTGAACCGTGCGTGTGTTGTCATAAATAATCCAGAGTTTAAGAAGATCACATTTACACCAGTATGAATATTCATTAGTAAACAGAGTTGGAAGAAATAACACCCACCACTTTGTAAACGGCTCGTTTTTCTCATTGTAACAAGAAAGAGTTTTAACTTGCTCCAGTCGAGATGCCGCTAATGCTAACATAGCAAACAGTGAGGTAGCATTGTATCAAGTCAGTTAAACTGTAAAGTTTCTACTAACTTCTCATACGCACTCCCTCTGAGGTCAAAACATGCATATTGATCCCAGACTCTGTTTTGTCATTTGCTAGCGTTATTATCTAATATGACCTAAAAGCCCTCAGTATGTAAAGCTTCAGACAACTGAGCTGATTAAAAACTTGCCTTTTGAACGTTAAATTATTCCAAGCCATCATTTTGTCAGGGCACAATTGTTTCGTTTGAGCATTTCTTTTTTTCTTCTTTCCCCCATCACCCTCACATGGATGTAGGCCTAATTCTGCCGCCTTTTAGAGAAGCTCTTTAGTCTTGTGAAATATGATTAATCTGATTAGTCATTCAGGCCGGTCTGCCTTTATGCTTACATTAACTAGCACAAAGAGCCCCCCTACAGGTTAAAGTTTAAATGTGGATTACCAGATAAAGCCAGCCCTGATTAGGTTACTAAGGGCCATGCAAGAGGGAGAAAGAGAGAGAGAAAAAAAATTAGATATGCTTCGCTACTAATTTCACAAACATCTTCATTTTATTTTATTCCCCCCCTTTTCTTCTGTTGTTTTACGCTTTAATTCAATCCAGTGACATTCACTTGGATATCAGTTTTTAGACAAAAATCTTTCAGCAATTATGTAAATGGCTAAAGGGTAGCACACACTACTGTATGGAAATGGAAAACAGGAAGTAATGCTATCATAAAGAACAGATGGTAACTGTGCTGTAAGGTTACTATGAGAGGGCAGCACTTCAGAAAATGCCCAGACTTTATGTTTACGACATAATGCCTTTATTTGTTTTCATGCTGTCTTTGATTAAATGCCCTTTTACAAAATGTAGACTACAAAAACAACCAACGTTGCCAAATGAATTAAATGAATTAAATTAAATGGTTAATGCCATTTTTTTTTCTACAGACAGACAAATACATTATTTTATTTTACTTTATTTTATTTTATTTTCCTCAGTGTTGTGTATTAACGCACTCTTGTAATCTACGAACACATCCATGCAGTGCGAATGGTTCATAAAAAGAGCTTTGTGATCTTTTCGCATTAAATATAAATGTTATGCTTGTAGTCAGGTAGTAGCCTGGTAATACCAGACTCTGCTACTTCACTTTGCTTCGTAGACAGAGTCTGGAATGGCATAATAGATATATGTTTTCTCTCTTGCTAGGGGGCGCTTGTCTGAAGTTTAAAATCATTGGTTACACGTAAGCCAATCAGATACGTTTAGTTATGACGTATGTTATGCGCCTGTACAGCCGCATCGAAGCACAGACATCATGCATCGAACTCAAATCTATGATTGAACTTCCACAGTAAACCTGTTGTTAAACACTCTTCTTGTTCTGGCTTCAGTTTGAAAAAGAGCTGATTGTTCTCCATAACAGAGCGAATTGCATCCCGTGTCTCGTTTCCCATTTCCGCAGTCGTTTCGGTTTTCGATTTCTCTAACCTACAATGTAAAACTCGGCGCTTAGCATCTACGTCATGGCTCTCAGCCCGCCCTCTGTTCGTTGATTGGCCCGGCTGTTTTCAGACCGGTGGCAAACAGAAATCTCTGACGCTGTATCGGACTGAGTACAGAAGCGAAATGAAATTGAGAGGAAGTAGGAAGTCTGACGTAGTCAGGCTAGTCAGGTAGGACAGAAATTAAAATATGTTTCCTGCATACAAAATACTGAAGGCAAACAAAAAGAAATCAAAACCTCAGAACAAGTAATTAAAATAATCTTTGATATGTGTGATACATTTTAAAAGCTCTGTTTCAACCCCCCAAAAAATTAACAATAGCATATCACACACAAGCCTTCAAAGGGCTGCTATGGCAAACCCAAACTCTCTTGAAGACTCCAGCGTGCAAAAACGCACAAAGGAATATCCGGGTGCTGACAATTAATAACAACAAAGCCGTGTAACAACACAGACGACTGTTGTGTCCAGCTCAGATAAGAGGTGTTAGTTTATCACCCTGGCCTGCATTATCCAAGGGTGGCAGAAAAATATTTGCCCAGTGGATTATGTGTTTAAATATTGTAGGTGACGGCACACCAGCTTGAACGTTGGGAAGTAAAATCCACATACATAAATCTGAGCTTCCGCCTTTGGACTCACCTGGTAACAGCAGAACATCCAACCAGAGGAAGGATGTAGGGAAGAATCAGGGGGTGTTTTGTGGCTTGATAAAGAGCTCCAGCATTTTTTTTCCCCATCGCCCACCAAGGCCTGCTCCAATACCATCATCTGGGACTTTGATGTGACCGTGTTTATTGTTGTCTATTCTTGCTCGTCCACCATGTCGTTACGATGTCCCTCTACTGGGGTATTGCGAGACAGCGAGGGGATGAGAAAGAGAGTCCTATTTATTTCGGCTAATTTTACTTTCTTTGTGATGGATGGCTCTCTTATTGTGCCATTTGGGCCTTTGAAAAATGTTCTGTGAAGCAGAAGAAACTGCCAGTTTCCATATCATACAAATCTGCCATTCAGATATCCAGCAATCAACTGTCTGGATACACGACTCACTATCCCGGAATTTGTATTTAATCCTCAAATCAAGATACTACACCCCAATAAAAAAACGCAGAAATAAAATATTACAAGTCTGTCAATTGCCCAGCTTTGTCTCACAGATGGCAAGTGTGCTGGCCTTTTTGTAAAACACCAAGCTTGATCTATTGTTAGCACTTGGAACCAGAAACTGAAACAAAAATAAATGCTATTTTGACTTTAAGTTTGAATAAAGTAGTGATGGTGGGTGGAACCATACGTGTATAGATAGATAGAGAGACAGACACTTCGACATGGCATTAGATCTGGCTTTTGTTCACACAGCGCTCGTCCCGGGTTGAACCCGGCAATGTTACTAGGTCCCCGACCCGGGTTTAATGCCGGAATCAATTCCGGGACGTGTTTGCTTTCACACAGGAGGCGACCCGGCAATGTTCCGGCAATTTGCCAGGACCGACGTGTAGTGTGAAACGGGATATAGATAGATAGATAGATACCTTAGATGTTGACTGCATCCTTTTATTTGATTAAAATATTTATTAGCAAAGTGTGTCGAAAACAAAAACCTACAAAAAGTTGCCCGACAAACAAAGAAGGGGTGTCATGAAAAGAAAGAAGCAAAAAACTTTCATCTTAAAGGTTTTATTCTCTGAAGTTCCTTTTATCCTTTCTTTTCGGATTACTCCGTGTCTCAGAGGCCCTCAGAGGGCCCCAGTTCTTATTAAATTATTTCTGGGTGAAACGGACACAACTTGAATGGAATCATTAAACTTTGCTAGTTATAAGAATGCGTCAGAGCCTCCACAAGATGAAAAGTGATGCGGTTTCATGCTCCTCCAAAACATTTAATATGCCATGAAAAGATATGACATCAATCCTTGCAAAAACACAGGGGCAAAATGAAAGCTGCCATTGTGACTCCAAACATCAATCATGCCCAGTACCCTGGAAAACAATGGAGTTTTGTTTGCATTTCAGAGGTGACAAACAACATTAGTGACTGGCTTAACATTGTCAATTCCATTACTCAGGACCTGAAACAAATCAGAATTAAACTGTGGCCCAGTTGCTAGGCAGCTGAGTTCTCTTGACATGGTGGTTAGTTTTTCTTTCATTGCTTGACAAGAGCCAAGTGAAAAGAGTTTTGAAAACGTTGCTAAAAGCACAGAGAGGAGGGGGATAATTGGTGCCACTGGATTGTAAGGCGTCTCTTGTGTGGAAACAGACTTTGGAGAAAAGAGAGAGAGGGAACTCATCACACGATAATAAAAAATCAACTCTTGTACACAAACTTGACCTGGACACTTTTGTGGCCCTCAATAATTCAGAGGCCTGTCTTGCTTCCAAAAATACCATGGAAGTCTTTCAAATTACAGGTGTGATATCTGACGGATATTGGATATTGGATTTGAATGTTTGTTTTAGGACATTTTGAACAGTTTTAAAGAACAATGTGCAAAAAATTTGGACATTGTTTTTATGGAAACACGAGTTGCATTTATTTGTGGTTGATAGGTTGTTCTGGATTTTACATTTTTCATAAGGATTTTCGGTTGCACTTTATTTTACAGTACGTGTACTAACATGTATTTATAGTGTACTTACAGTGTATTTATCTAAGAAAGTTCTGGTAATACAAGGTAACTACATGGGGTAGGGTTAGGTTTAGAGGTAGGTTCAGGTTTAGTACCTAGTTATTATATATTTATAGTAATTACTATAATAAGTACATAGTATGTACTGTACATGAGGAACAGGACTGTAAAATAAAGTGCTACCAGTGTTAAAGAGATGGATTTTCAGGCTAAACAGGGCCAAAGTTTAATAATTTAGAAGAATGATAGAGAATTTCTGTGCCAAAAATCTTACTTCCAGGTTGATAAAAGATTCGGCTGTTTTTTTTTTCCAATCATGGATCTAATGACGTAGACAAGAGTGGAACATAGAGTGGAACTCCTTATATGAGCGTTTCTCTTGAAAAAGCGCACCCACACACACAAATTGACCAAAGAGGAGAGCGAGACCGCGCACATCAACACACTTCAAAATCGTCGGCAGCGCTGCGGAAGATTTGTTCGAGAACGCCTCCAAATAAGTGCGTTTTTGGATGTGAGGGAAAGTTTACCGTGTTCAGCTTCCCCAAGAACCCAGCGTTACATGAACAGTGGATGCAGTTTTTCCGGGGCAGGAGTGTATCGAGTGCGTTTGTGTATTCTGGTCAATTTGAGCTACGAATGTTTTATAAACAAGGCCCAAGTCGACGCAGGATTTGCACATTGTTTGCTATTAAAACATGGAGCCGTCCCTGTGATAAAAGACCCCATTCATAAAAGTACAATTGTATCAGATTTCTTAATTTTGTTGGAAATCAGCACATAAGTGAATGTATGGTAATGGAAACAACACGAAAAATCATTATTATAGCTCCGCTCACGGCAAGCCTCCATGAGCTCTGCTTTTTCCGGAAAGATTTGGAAAACTGTATTTTTATTTTACAAATATGATAAAACTGAAGACTTTCTGGATATATGAAGGATGCAGTACTACTCTATAGGTACTCAAGATTAACATTAGATTAGGTGAAACCTAATGAAGATTTGGTTAGAAAAGCAATAGCACACCTTCCCGATTGGTAGATTATTCTGCTTGTTTCAAGCAAAAACTCACAAAAATTCGAAACCACCAACTTATCAACTTTAAGGAAACAATAAAGACAGAGGGTATTCTTTTAGAAATCTGCAGCAGTCCCAAAAAACTTTGCAACAAGTGCACACCCAGTCTGCGAGAAGACAAATTATAGCTGGATTAAGACTCCTGAATATTTACAGTCGCTTTTGTGCTCTTTCCTGCGCTCTGACTTCCTCCACTGAAGAAAGATCGGAGGAATAGAAGGAGAGGAAAAGGGAGAGAATGAGTAAAAAAGAAAGGAACCTGAGGGAGGGGTGCCAGAGTCTTGAGAGAGAGAGAGAGAAAGAGAGATTGTGAATGGGGGGTTGTTTAGACGCAAGAGGTGTAGTGAGGTGGCTGGCTCCATTGTGAGGACACCACCTCTCTCATTATACCCTCTCAATCAACAGTCCTGCTCACAGGAAGCCCCTGGAAAGCCCATCTGCCATGGCTAATCTGCAGGCAAAGTCGTGGCCGCACCGTCTAAGGCCCCTCTACCCTCAGCTGTATTATTCTCTCTCTCCGCCACTGCACCAGGGATCCGCCAAAGCCCATTAAAGTAAATAATAGCCAGAAATTACAGGCTTAATGCGGATTGGGGAGGAAGTTGGAGGACCAGTTTGAACTGTGAGCTGGAGATGGAGAGAGCGAGAAAGACAAGGAAAGAGCAGGAGAGAGCGAGAAGGTGGGTAGGAAAGGGCAAATTACCTCAGCTCCAAAGGCTTTTGAATCCTGAGGTTGATGGTGCTTCTGTAATCTTAGGCACAAGTCAACCATAAACTAGTCTTACTCTCTGGAAGGTAACATTGCACCCGTTTGTGATTGTATACTTTATGTTTTTAGGAGATGCTATGGAGATCTGATTATTGGCCCCGAAATCAAAGCCGAAAAGTCATTGGTAAAAGCTACCCTGCAAGGATCCCTAATTTTTAGAGATAGCATCAGGGTCATCTATGTATACGTAGTAGTATTTTACACTTAGCCTAATCTTCATAGAACCATTTCAGAGGTCTCAAGGTATTTACATATATTTTGGACCATTTATATCCAACCGCAAAAGATTCTTTGAGCACCAATCCAAAAAGAGAACATACTGGCTGTGCTTTATAAATTCAATTTTAGGGTTATGTGCTAGGCATCTTTTAGTCACAAAGGACAGTAGACAGGACATGTGAATATGATATGCAGACATGCTCAAAGAAATGTTAAAGTAATAGTAGATTACTACTACAACTACAATGAACATTCTTTCATCTGGTACGTTGGACCTAAAAATACACCAGTGTGATTTCTATATTAGGAGTAGTCTTATAGGGAATGGCTTGCAAAGGTTAGTACTACAGTAAGTAGTAATTATCTCAGTAAATGTATCCTAGTCAGTATGTGGAACTAAATGCAGTTTTATTCCAAGTTAATCACATTCTCCTCTGCCTACTTTCATTGCTTTCATGCCGAGAATGGTGACTCAATAAGACTGCCTGACAAAACTGTGGATTCTCGCTTGTCTGTGGTCATACTTGAGGTAAGCTTGCTTGTGCCTGAATTCAGCTGGAGGACTTAATATGACCTGTCATCTGGCCGACGGTGGAGTCTGTTTCCACAAGATTGTGTCAAGAAATCCCACCTCTGCCTAACAAAGATTAAAAATTGCTTATACATCTGTGAATGAATTGGAACAAAGGCTAGGGCAAATGGTTAGCGACTGAGAAAGTGCCTGATTGGCTACTCACCCCTTGCCCGGTTCCATGAAGAGCAGATTATGTTAATGTTATGGAGAGGATAATTAATATGATGTATGATACACCTCACAATGGTGCGTCACATTTTACATCTCTAGGTTTTAAAGTGTATGATGTGGGATGAAGGAACAAAAGGTTTTGTGGAAGGGTTTGAGCGGGGAAGACATGAGAGAATTTTGAGCTTTGAGATGTAATGAAGTATTTAAGATCTCCAGAATGTGTTATTGACAGAACTGTAAAATATATATATATATATCAAAAAAACAAAAAAACATAGGAGTTCACAGGGTCCCATGAGAGGCGCTCTCATTTGAGAAGTGTTTAATGGTATTGATTTTTATTGTTCAATGAAGTGTGTGAAGTCTTTGATGGGCTTATTGAACTATTCTGAAAAAGTGTAGTTGATGTTGACTGCTTAGGGAACATCCCTTTTAGTGTCAGGGAAGAATTATTTTTTTTTTTTTAAAGGAACGACAAGGGAAAAAAGCAGTCCCGGTTCTTGAAATCGAATTCTAATAAATACTCAGGCTTGTGCAAGGCATTTGTACAGGACCAAACAGCATTGGTGTTGGCAAGACATAGACTTGATTTGCACATGTCCTTTCTAGTATATGGTATCCACTGTACCATTATCCATCTCATAGAGATTCACATAAAAACCACCGGCTGTTGCTGGGGATCTTGTAAAAATTCCTAAAATATTCTTATTCCCCTGGCTTTGTCATATGTGTGAAGACTTTGTTGGCCAGTAGAGGCCTCCCATGCTTTGTGCAACTTTTCCAGACTCTCCTGAGATGTTTGACACATGGACACCAGTAGCCATAGCATTTGTATGGCTCTCACAACACATTGTCTTTGGAATACTAAAAGGTCTTGATAAGCTTGGCGCCTGGTATGACAAGTTTTGGTTGCAACCATTAGCAGCAGTATTTTTCCAAATCACTTGGGAGATTAGATCCATGAGATTAGAATCATGGAGTCTAATCTATGACTTTCACAGCACAAGTCGCACGCTCTACAAGTATATCTACAGACTAAACTACTGTGCAGACTGAGATGATCAAATACAGTCGTCAAAACCTTTGTTCAAAAAGCGCAGAGCACGAAACACACTGACGCAGAGTACATTGTTTACTCACCAACGTCACTAAAACAGTTTGAGCACTGCTTTATCTTCTTATTTACCCATCCACTTCATCTTTCCCAAAGCCCACACAAAAATTGCATGCATCTGTGCCAGCGTGTGTCACTAGGTCTGTTTTCCTTCCTGCCCAAGTCTCTTCTGTGATTTCTATATCCGTTGTCATGGCGACAGAGCAACAGGGAGGAAAATGGCAGCCTAACCTCTGGCATTCATGCAGACCAGGCCAGGCCTGAGGGCAATGGGGGGATTGCAGCCATGGGCTGCAGGACTCTGCAGGGTCTCCCAGCCCTCAATCAAATTCTTTTGACCTCAGAGAAAAACGAGAACATTCTAATACCCTCCGCTACAGTTTTAGTGAGATTAATGTCCCAGATCTTTACAATAACTCCAGTTGTTTAAAATTCAGAATGTGGGGCCTTGCATATGCTTCCAGAAACAACTCTGATGATTTACAATCGGCACAATAAACCCTCAAAGAGGCAATCACATGACAAAAAGGATGTTTCTTGCCTAATGTGGGGGCAAAGAAAGGCCCTTCAATTCCAATGCCAACATTACTGTAAGGAAGCAGTTAGTTTTGTGTGAAATGTGCCACAAACACCTGATTGCTCTTGAGTGGTGAATAGAACAGAACCGAGGGATTTTCATGACAATCTCACAATGCTGAGGAAGTACATTATCACCCGACTGCAAGGCACCAAGCCTGTCGTAATGAAGACATCTACGTTATTAAAATCAAATTTGAAATCTTCAGCATGCCTGGTCTAATGTCGAGCGAACAGCTCGGCTGTCATTGGGGGAGAGAAGGAGAAAGAAATAGACTAAGAAGATTTTTCCCTTCATTTGGCGCCATGCCCAGATCTCATTCAAGCAGAACTCTTCCCACAGCAAACTTCTGCCCTGCCAATTAAAGGACAGATCCACCCTCCTCTTCCTCAGCGCAAGAGGATATTTCAAACTATATTTGTTTTTATGACATACAATATTTGGATTAACATGTTGATTTGATGTACTGATTCGCATCCAAAATGTGCCAAACCTAAGAAGATTCACAGAATTAAATTAAATTTACATTGTACACTTACATGAACACATCAACAAACATGTGAGTCTATAATACGCCTTATTGATTTAAATTAGCCATGGCTTTGCCTGCTGCACTTGTGCTTGGTTTGATCGATCTGTGGGAAAATAAATATCTGTTCACTCAAAGTGCGGTGTTTAGAATTGTTTCCTGCTCCCCTATGGAGAGAGTGTAAAATCTAATAAAGAAGATCTGAGAGAAAGAGCTTTGATCAGGGACTCCTCAAACAAGAAAGATCACATGGGACAGAATGAGGAAATCTTTGAGGACTATAATACTAATGCGAACAGGTTGTGGCTCTACACTATAAAAATAGATTCATACAATGCATTTTATCTGTGCTCTCTCTTTATCTTAAAAAAAAGAAAAAGAAAAAAAGCCAATGTTAGCCATTGCTTAGGAACTATCAATTTGTGTACAATGGGGGTTAACGTCAAGTTTACTTTAGAAATAAAGTAAATACTGTAAATTGATCAAACATGCAATGTAGGGTTAAACAAAGCTAATTTCAAAATAATCATAAATATTATTATTATTATTATTTTATCCACATCTAAATACACTAAATCGTGGCACTGAGTGCAAATGTTTAACCTTGTCATTTCATATATTGTAGAGCAGGAAGGAGCCTTCTGTGTGTGTGTGTGTGTGTGTGTGTGTGTGTGTCTGTGTACTGTATATATGGTAGCTTATAATCATGTCTATTTTCAAGTATTGAACATATTTTATCTCTACTCAAAGTTCCCAAAACCGAACCCTATATATCGAATTCAGTCATAATGAGCTACCAAAAAGAAGTGAGAGACCTCGGAGGCAGTGTTGAGAACTGATAACCCGTCGGTGCTGTTTTATTATGGATAACAAATCTAACTGTGTAGGTCTGGATCTTCACACCCCAGATGTTTCTAGAACACTTAGAATTTCCAAGTGTCTGTATATCTTATGACTTTAAATATATTACGCCATATGTCGTGCAAGCTCAAAGCACTTTCTAAACACTTTCTGAGCAATGATATCACAGCTCATATTCCGAGTTCAATACAAGTTACGCTCTATCTACAGCATCTGTGGCTCACTGTTAGCTACCACAGACAATAATACCAACTCACGTATTGGTTCATAAAAACAAACCAGAAATATGTGTAATAGTGTACACTATTTAAATATTTCATGATGAATATGCCTTAGATGAAGATTCTATCTCATTCAATATTCCACATTGTTGACCAGTGGAAAAGATTATCTTGAGCGCAGCGTGCACCACATATTGCAATGGATGATAATATACAACCTTTACATTGCACTGAAAACCAATTTTCAACAGTCTTTCAAACCCAACGGCTTCAGAGTAGTAAGATCAGCAGGTGGACTCTATGATGTGGTGTAATAATAGACTGTAAAGCCCTGGCCGGTGGCTGCTTAGCTGTGGTCAGTAATATGTAGTGCTTGTGTCATAGCTCAGAGGACCAGGATCGCTGTTGATTCGCTCTCTAGAGATGACATTCATGCTGCATTATTATAACAGCAGTCAATGACTGTAGCGTGAGTCACTTCCACCCCTTCATACCATGAACAACGAAGTGCACAAATAGAAGAATATGGATATGGCAAGAAAAAAGATTATAGGCACCAAAGATGGTAAACGATTTGAAATGAGTATATCCGACATGAGAAACCATGTTATGTTGTAGTTATAATTCAAACATTTTGTACAGTTTATTGAAATGACAACCCGATCTCAAGACAATTCGTACATTTTTCACAAGGTGGCTTATTCGTACGAATTCGTACGACCACACTCATACAAATTCATACGATTGTTGTCAAATAGTACGTATTTTACTAGTTGCACAATTCGTATGAATTTGTACGAATAACCTACACCTAACCCCCCCCCCCCCCCCCCCCCCCCTAAACCTAACCATCACTGGGGTTTAGACAAATCATATAAAATCGTATGAGTGAGGTCGTACAAATTAGTACGAATAAGCCACCTTGTAAAATACGTAAGAATTGGCCGTGAGATAGCATTGGAAATTATGTACTACTTCAAGATCCTCAGATTTAAAGTAATTTTGAACCACAGCTCAGATCCCTTTTATGTAATCTAACATATTTTAGAGTGAAACGGGGTAAAAAAAAAATTGGGCTTATTCTATTTGGAAATGATTAGATCATGAATGAAAGAAAAACAACAACAACAACAAAAAAATCTATTATTAAAAATCTATTATTAATAATGATGATAATGATCATATTTGTATTTGTTTTATATTCATTAAGCATATGACATCGCTAGCACTTTATTTTACAGTCCTGTTCTTCATGTACATACTACGTACTTATTATAGTAATTATAATAACTATGTAATAACTAGGTACTAACTCTGAACCTACCCCTAAACCTAACCCTACCCCATGTAGTTACCTTGTATTACCAGAACTTTCTTAGATAAGTACACTGTAAGTACACTATAAGTACATGTAAGTACACATACTGTAAAATAAAGTGCAACCATTTTACCAGCCTGAGGCTACCATAATATTTGCAAAGTACCAATAATTTAATTGGTACTAAATGTAATGCACTACATTATTTAGTTTGTGTTTTTATTTACCTATAACTTGACTAGATAATGCCGTAAATTCAGGGAATATCTCTCAATTTTGATATGCCTTTAGTAAATTATAGATTATAAACTTGATAACATAAACAAGCACAAATCATATTTATTTAATCATGACACATGGAAACAGATATTCCACAACCCATAGCACAGAAAAACCTAGATGCATTTCAAGCTCTGCGAAAACACCCCTTACAAGTTTCCCACAGACACATTTTGACAAATGGCCCCACTAGCAGTGCTTAGACCCTGTGCTTTAGCGTTAAAGAAAAGACCCTACGGTGCAAGGGCCAGAACGCAACTTGGGTAGCTGACGGATAGCTCCATTAGAGAGGAGTCTCTCATAGAAACCTCATCTTAAGTTATCTCCTGGTTTGATCTCTGCCGACACGAGGAACACACACATACAAACACACGGCCACCTCAATAAAACCACACACATCCAAGAAGAAATATGTTAAAAAGGACTCAGTCAACCATTTCCTTTTGAGCTCGAATGGAACAATAGCTTGACTACACAAGTACAACACGTGGCTGATCCCATTGCCGTCTCGTTTGGCTTCTTTGGAGGCTTGTTCCAAGGACCACCGTGAAACAGGGAGGCATTTGAAAGGCCTGGCCCGATAATCAGCTCTGAAGGAGGGCAAGCGCAATTCATATTTCAGCCCTCTCTTTTACCCTGACTGGCGGAGCCAGCGAAGCAGGAAATGACATGGGATGTTTCAATCTAGGAACGGTGAGTACTGTAGCCCCCGAGGCTGGATGGTACAGCCCACTCAAATGTGACCGAGCAGCCTGCTGTCTGTGAAAGCACACGCACACAAATACACACTTTCCCAGCAGTGGAAACTGCAATTCATCAGCAAAATTAATTCACACAACTCCAAACGGGTGCATGTGAGGGCTCAACATCCATTCGAGTGTTTTGCAATGCCGTGAAGTGGCGCATAATGTTTGGAAGTACACTATTTCTGCACTCGCAGAACCACGTTCCTCCGGAGCGGGATTTGATTGGAATTGTGTGGCGGTAAGCTGCTGAAAGCTTCCAGACAAGTGGGATGAAATGTCTCTATGGACCCAGGACGGCAAGTCCCAGGGCTGCTGTCATCCACGGCTGTCTGCCTTCCTCCAACAGGACGCCCAGGGACTTACCATGGGGGTGAAATGACGTTACAAATAATTATATTTCAACACTCTATTTATATCAGTGCCCTTTCGTGAAATTGTCCCCTCTCCGCTCTGACATGAAGTCCTAATCCTAGGAATGATTTGGGGGTGGGTGGGGTAAGTGAGAGATGGTTGATCGTGGGGTAAGTGGGGGGTAGATGGGGGTGTTGAGTAGCATCACGCACAGCTCGCAGGCAGAGGAAGAACGAGACAGGAAGAGAGACAGGAAAAGCAACCTTCAGAAAAATGAGTGTCTCTGGGATAAATTCCGCTAAGATGAGCTCAATATATCACTGTCAATAACACAAGCGAACACAGGACAAGGGGACATGCATATTAATTGAATACAATCTGATTAAATCACTACAGTTTGACATTTGGCAAGATGGCCACTTTATCTTGGCGGATGTCGCTGCTAGATTGGTTATGTACGTTGGTTAGTTCTCCAATCTGGGAGCACATATTAATTGCATGTTATCACCGTCTGATTGCTGTGGCATTATTTTAAATAGTCTGGTAATTACTCTGTAGATGGTGGTGTATATAGCCAAAGGCTGCTGGTTGTACGCTGAACGTAAGGGAACTGAGTGCCAGGCCAGAGGTCTAGTCATTTGGTTAGCCACAATAGAGCCTCGAAGAAAGTGTCAAATATGTTGCCAAGTTACAACAGCAATTAGTAACCTTATAGTTGCACTTTAAGAGGCTGTTCACGCTAAACGTGTTTGTTTGTTTTTTTATTCCACTGCGCTACTTTTTCATTGGTCTTCTATGTTAATCGCGCAATGTACGTGTTTGACTGTTGCTCATGTGTGTTGCATCTTTTGAAGCAGGGCCTAAAATTAACATATATCAAGTGTTTGCACGTGTATTAAACAATGTCAGTTGTCAGTTTATGAATTCTAACAAAGTAATGTTGTGAGAAAAATTGCCAGATTTAAAGAAACACACACACACACACACACACACACACACACATTTTTGGCTGCCCTTCAAACAAATACAGCAAAACAGGAGTTTTTTTTTAAATCACCTTTTAAATCAAATTATTTATCGTCTGCTCTTGTTGAGCATATTCCTAGTTGGTTGGGTGGACCTTCTACTTGCTTGCTTTAGAAGTCTTTATCCAATTCTGGATAGCAGATGTGAGTCTACAGACCTCCTTCAAATTCCTTCATCAGTGTACTGTAAGTGCAATTTGTCTGGATGTTTATTATCCGATGGCAAAAATATCTAATCACTTAAAGTTACCTAATTTCAGTAAAAGCCTAAACTAGTAGTAGTGATGCTTACCTTCACTTATCAATGGCTGAAACATCTTTTATAGGAAAGGCAAAAAACAAAAAAAGCAGAATCACAATTCGTCATAAAAAGCATTAGACTTATGAAAATATATTGACAGCCCCATAGCATCAGCTATACCAGGTGCAATCTGATAACAGATGCACAGAGAGCCATTAGTTTGTTAACACAGCCTACGGTTTCCGTTTGCCCTGGAGCAGACATGGAGAGAGCAGCCGTCATATGTTCCAGACATTTGTACACGACCTGATAAATGTTCAGCTGGGCTGCGTGAGAGGGGAGGTCTCTAGGAGTGCTGGTAATAAGAGGCTAATAGAATAAAACAATAACCCACCGCCTCGGGGCTGAGACTTTATACTGACAAATTCAAATGATAGATTTTTATTGTTATGGCGACATTAGCATTGTAGTGATAACTCGGACTCAGTCTAAGGTATTTTGTCGAAGAGGCAACAATTATGAAATAGATTTCAGGTGGAGTGCTCCTTGTGGGTGCGTAAATTGAATTAGTTCATATAACACTAAAATTACTGAGAAGTATGCAGTATATTGTAAGTAATGATGCAAATAAGATATTGGGCGTAAAAGATGGTGCTACTGTACATTACCCGACATGAGGGAAATAAAAGCTTTACAAAAGCTTTACAAGTTTGATTGGCTTGGAAATGGCATTTTGACAGAAAAAAAAAAAAAAAAAAAACTGAAACTGGTTTAACAATTTATATTTTGATTGATCTGTTCTAAAACCCACTGAGCTTCCTCAAATCAAAGATGGCAGATGGATAAAACGTTGGTTAAAACAAAAAATTATTTAAGAAAGATTAATTTCAGAATTCCTGCGCAAAGCATCAGTTTTAACTTCTAAAGATAACAAGGTAAGATGGAAATAGCGAAATATTTAATATCTGACAACTGTTTATGGTACAAAGGTTTTTCATTCATGTAATTCCCAGCTGAACATTGGAGACAAAGAAACACTTTGGGTTTTTGACATTTTTAAAGTGACGTGACATTCAGCCAAGTATGGTGACCCATACTCAGAATTCATGCTCTGCATTTAACCCATCCAAAGTGCACACACACACACACACACACACAAACACATGGAGCAGTGGGCAGCCATATAAGCTGCGGCGCCCGAGGAGCAGCTGGGAGTTCAGTGCCTTGACCAAGGGCACCTAAGACGTGGTATTACCGGCCCGAGATTCGAACCCTCAACCCTATGGTTAGGAGTCAAACTCTCTAACCACCAAATGTGCATGTGTGCATTTTGTAAGTATTCTTTGCAAATAGTCTAAAACAACTACTTTCCAACTAGAATAAAGTTCTTCGTTCCCTGTCAAACACTCAGCTCAAACATTTGCTTTGGTTTATTTATTCATTTATTTTTGCACTCAATAGTTTGACAACAAGGTAGCAATACTGCCCCTGGCCATTGTTTTACATTAATTTCTCACTAGAAATTACATCAAAAGTGGGACATGTTGTTCTAAAATGTACATTTAATCACAAATTGTTCACCAACCGCACTTTCAGATATTTTAAGATGCTCATTTTTTTTTTTCAGCTGAACTGTCACTGTATGGAATGCACAGTTTTGTGGGATTTCAAAAAAAGCGAAGGATGTGTCTAAGCTACCTCACGTGACCCAAGTTAGGCCATTTGGCTTATTCCAATTGTAAATACTACAGACCCTCACATCTCCCAATAATATAATAATATAAAGACAATCTCTGGCTGCCTTTAAAAAGTGATCAGATGAAGGCACCCCAGGAGACCGTAAGTGAAGCAGTGAAGCAGACAGTAAGTGAACATTGGATTCGAATGTGCCTTGATGCCTTCCTGCCTTGGAATGCATCTTCTGAAATTAGAATGTTTCAGCTTCCAGAAGCATCCATAGACACAGGAGCGAAAAAGGATGGATGATGCACCTCCACTTCCTTCCACCATAGAAAAGTGAAATGCGAATGACCGCTGTCATCCTGTGCCAATGATGCAATTTGCCGGCAAAATCTTATTCTTCTTGTTCAATGCACATTCATATTTTAGGAGTATTACCGCTACCTACTGAATAACTTAGCTGATGAATCTTTATTGTTGTTGTTGTGTCTTTTGTTGTTGTTATTTTTTTTATAATTATTATTGCCCCTCCCAACCCAGAGGATCAGAGCTCATGCTTCAGTTGGCACTGCATGTTCAGCTCTACCAGCTTCCACACTGGACTCCTCAATCTCTGAGATTTATTAGCATATTGTCATCAAGATCCTCATCCTCAGACACTATAGTCCTAAATCCTATGATCGAGTCATGTATGTTCTAAAAATGTTAAGATCTGATTCAGCCCAAATCTGCTCAGTCAGTGGTGATTCATTTGTAGGCCGAGTCTGCACAGTTGTGATCGTGAGTCGCAGAATCAAAGTCCCGCCCAAACTCCCACATCGCAGACCAAATAGCAAGCTCACAATCACGGTCTGATATCATCAAATAAATAATTAAAAGCAAACTTATTAGAAAAAGGAATGACTAAACATACATCAGCGTTTTAAGAACTACTTAAAATGATGGAAATCATCTTTGGGCAAATAATTTATTTTAAGCATAATTTGACATTTTTGGTTTGGCTCATGTCCCTTTCGTTTACACGGAGAGGGCATGGTTTATGACCTATACTGCAGCCAAACACCAGATGGCGATCATTTTGACTTCACTCTTAAGTGTGTTGCCATGTGGTGGCATGGTTTTCTGACGGAATTGGGCTTCAACTGTTGCCTCAGTCGTATTTCATGTCGGCAGGTTGAATTGACCCCAATAATGTGATATTTTCCCCTAGAATGCAAATTTTACCAGGAGAACCTCACAAAAAATACAATAAAAATAAAACAATAATAATACTAAATTTTCTCTTCTTGAAGGATTGGGCTAGTTTGGGGCTAGTTTTGAGTAGTGAGAGGAGAAAGGAACCTTTTTGAAGCTTTGAATCAGTTGTACCAATTGTTTCGCAAAATATGTCACTTTTCACATATTTCACATTTTTCTAAGGTTTTAAGACACCGCACACTGCTGACGCTTGCTGGTCAAAACTGTGTAAATGCAGCTTTTATGGACCCAATTAAAATGCTTTATTGAGAGTATGAATTATATTATGCAATTAAAATAATAAAATACCATTAAATATGAAGTTCTGTATGTGTTTGTTTCAACAAATATCATTAATTTACAGGGCTTGTTTTGTTTCTTTAATGGAGAGCTTATCTAAACAGGCCAATAAGTGGCTATTAAGTACTACTCATCATGTTAATTACACAAATGTCTCGTTAAAAATGACTACAAACTGATAAAAATGATCCAAGATAAGGAAGAAACCATAGACGACGGTTCAATGGTTCGCCACTGGGGAATAACTCGCATGATTCACGGCTTCACACAGATCAATTGGGCGGGTTTTGTTGTGAAAACCTGATAATCCTGTTTTCAGAACATTTGTCGCACACTTGGTTGGAACGGACACTGAGAAGAAAAAAAAGAACAACAATAAACTAATACGGACAAAATAAAGACAAGCTGAATAAAGACAAATTCGACAACTGTGCATGT
>NW_020526867.1:35000-50873 GCF_003368295.1 Carassius auratus
TCACAAAGTATACAAAGTAGATAAGTGTATTCAACTTTTGGGTGTATTCAAAGCACCACCATTACTGTCTAGGTTGCATGGAATGGTTCGCTGTGATTAGTTGTTATGGTTTACAGTGCGTGGAATGGTGTCCAGTGATTGGTTGTAACTGTTTAGAGCGCCTTGAATGGTGTGCTTTGATTGGTTGAGCGGATATATTGCGTTCAGCAAAAAAGGGAGAGGGAGAGGCATTTGTTGCAGTTTGGGAAAAAAATATACACACACAGTATGTATACGTGGCTGTGTTTTTGTGACATATCAGGACACAACTCTGTATAATGACATGGGTATGACACAGGTATTACAAGGAGAGGGTGACTTATGAGGACATAACCCATGTCCCCATTTTTCAAAACGCTTATAAATCATACAGAATGAGTTTTTTTTGAGAAAGTGAAAATGCACAAAGTTTCCTGTTAGGGTTAGGTGTAGGGTTGGTGTAGGGCCATAGAATATACAGTTTGTACAGTATAAAACCCATTACACCTATGGGATGAACCCACTTTTCACAAAAACAAATATGTGTGTGTGTATATGAACTGAAAAAAAAAAAAAAAAACACTGAAACATAATTTATTATTAGATATTTGCCAATGCAACATTTCTCAGTTTGAAGCTGAAGGCATATAGGCATAGGCATATATATATATATATATATATATATATATATATATATATATATATATATATATATATATATATATATATATATATATATATTATTCTGCCCTGGCAATGGTGTTCTAAACCAAAGACTGACAGATAGCTAACAGGAATAAAGCTTCATCACACGTTCTTCGTTGTGCTTATGTGATGCACTTTACTTTACTGTAAAACTAAAAGAAACACAAAAATACAAATTACAAAATGATTTACAAAATAGCATGGACATTTTCACATTCACAAACATCTGTTTACAGAATTAAACAACAAAATAAACAACCGAATTATGTCTTTGAAGAAAAATGTGACCATGTAACCTTATTAGCATATTAGCTGTCAGATCACGCTATATTTCAGAATCAAACATCAATCTCTAAACGTCTTAATAACGACCAGCTTTTAATTAAATTAACACAACATTATTGCAGTTATTTTCAATATGAAATGTATAACTTACGGTCGTATCTACTCCAAGGATTAGACAGAATCTAAAACGCAGATCACAGAGAACGACTCTTCTTCTACTGTTTTACGAGCTTCCTGTTGCGTTCTACTGAGTATTGTAATAACGATTTTCACCACAAGGTGTCACACATGAACTACTTATACAAACCAAAATGAAACTAAAGAAAGAACTAATACTGCACAGAACACTCCCCGCCTGGTATAACTTGTGTTATACCACTATGCATTCCGATTATTTGACAAAAGTAAGACAACATCACATATAGGTCTTAAGTACTCTCTGAATACCCCTTGCTTAGCAGTCTTCACCATAACCTTACGAATTTTTCCATCAGATGAGGCTACAGTCTTTGCTATGAGACCAATTGGCCACTCACTGCGCTTAGCTTCCCCATCCTTCAACAGAACAATGTCTCCTTCCTGAATACTCTCTCTCTCCTCTGTCCATTTTCTCCTGGGTTGCAAGGTAGACAAGTACTCCTGCTTCCATCGCTTCCAGAATGAATCAGCCAGCATCTGGACTTGACGCCACTGATTTTTGTGCAAGTGCCCTATCTCAAAATTTCCTGGAGGCGCTGGAGCAACACTCGCCTTCTGAGTTAAGAGCATTGCTGGTGAAAGCACTTGGGGCATGCCCGTATCTGATGAAATTGGGATTAAGGGTCTGGAATTCATGATGGCCATGACTTCTGCCATTAAAGTTGTTAAGACCTCATGCGTGAGTCTTGTGGGAGTTTTCATCAAGAGAGCCTCCAAAATACGTCTGGCAATGCCGATCATTCTTTCCCACACTCCTCCCATATGGGAGGAATGTGGAGCATTAAAGGTCCACGTGCAACCTTGATTCTGCAAGAAGCCTTTCAACTCTGAGTCGCTACTGTCAATTTGGAGTTCCTTGACTGCTCCAACGAAATTTGTCCCCCTGTCAGAACGAAAGTGCTTCACTGGTCCTCTGACAGCCAAGAAGCGACGCAAAGCACATATAAAGCTTGACGCTGATAGAGACTCCACAACCTCTAAGTGAACTGCTCTGGTATTTAAGCAACTGAATATGACAGCCCATCGCTTGTTCTCAGCATTATGCCCTCTTGTCTTACGTGTCACCACAGTGAATGGTCCAAAAACATCAAGACCTGTGTGTGTGAAAGGTGGATCTACAGAAACTCTATCTGAGGGCAAAGCCGACATCTTCTGACTCTCCATCTTACCTCTCAGTTTCTTGCACAGCACACATTTGTGGATGATATTTGAAACAGATCTTTTGCCACTGACTATCCACAATCCAGCACTACGTATAGCACCCTCAGTAAAATGCCGGCCTTGATGAGCCACTTGATCATGATAATGCTGAATTAAAAGACCGGTTACGTGATGATTGGGAGGGATTATCAAGGGATGCTTCTCTATATCAGAGATGTCAGCACAGTGAATGCGACCCCCAACTCTTAACAGACCCTCATTGTCCACAAAGGGGTCAAGCCTCAGGAGTGTGCTACGCTGCGAGACTTTACCAAACTTAGTCAAACTCTCAAATTCTTCCTGGTACACTTCTCGTTGTACGGTTTTGACTATAGTCGCCTTGGCTTGTGATATCTCCACACCTGAGGTTTTAGTACACAGATGCCATTTTCGACAGAGTGTGTCAGGAAAAGATTGTGAGAATGAATTTGCGATGTGCGTCAGAGTAGTGATAGCTCTCACCAAGGATCTCCAGCTTGAGAAACGTTCAAATCTGCTTGAGCCTAGTAAGTCCTCTTTGACGTTAGTTGCCAGTGTGTTCACTTGGGGGCGAATTTCAACATCCTCTTCTGCTTTTACAAGTCCATATGACTCTCCTAAACTACATCCTATAGGGTCACATTCCCTAAGGAACTCTGGACCTGAGAACCAGTTGGTAAGGGGTAAGTGGGCTGCTGCCACAAACCTGGTGGCATGATCTGCTGGGTTCTGTTCAGAACAGACGTAATGCCATTGACTAGGTTCCGTGGTTTTTCTTATGCGTGCAACTCTGTTAGCCACGTACATGTAGAATCTGCGTGTTACATTGTGAATGTAGCCGAGCACTATGCGACTGTCAGTGTAAAACTGGATATTGTGGAACTCTATGTCAATTTCTTCCTTTATAAGTTCCATCAGCTCAACAGCAAGTACCGCTGCACATAACTCCAGGCGTGGAACAGTATGTGCTGGAAAAGGGGCCAACTTGGATTTTCCCATTACAAACCCCACGTGAAGCTGTCCGTTTGAGTCTATTACTCGTAGGTACGCTACTGCAGCGATAGCTAAAATAGAAGCATCCGAGAAGATACACAACTCTCGAACCTGAGCTCCACACAGTGAGGTTGGGACATAAGATCGTGGTATTTGCAATCGATCAAGCTCTGCTAAAGATGAAGTCCATACCTTCCACGAATCTCTTTTGCCTGCCGGAAGAATAGTGTCCCAATCCTGTTGTATAGTTGAAAGTTCTCTCACTATAGCTTTGCCTTGCATAGTGACTGGACAGACAAACCCGAGGGGATCATATAAACTATTGACGGTGGAAAGGATCCCTCTTCGAGTAAAGGGTTTGAGATCTTGAGAAGCTTTAAATGTGAAGCAGTCTGCCTTGATGTTCCAACTTATACCAAGGCTGCGTTGGAGAGGTATTGGGTCTTTATCAAAATCCAGGCCTTTGAGATCGTTGGCTCTCTCACTAGATGGAAAAGCTTCCATCACCGAAGCACTGTTAGAAGCCACTTTATGCAGATTCAAGCTTGACTTTGATAGCATTGCTTGCGTACGCTTTAGGAGATCAATGGCTTCTCTTTCAGTAGGGACAGATGTGATGCCATCGTCAATGTAGAAGTTGCGTAACACAAAGTCCTTAGCATCTATACCATAATCTGCTTCGCCATACTCTGCTGCTCGCCTTAAGGCATATATAGCGACTGCTGGCGAAGGACTATTGCCAAAGACGTGCACGGTCATTCTGTAATCAATGATCTCCTTTTCTGCACAGTTGTCTTTGTGCCAAAGAAAGCGAAGATAGTTGCGATGCTGCTCTTTTACCTTGAAACAATAGAACATTTGTTCTATGTCCGCCATCACAGCTACTTTCTCCCTACGGAAGCGCAACAGCACACCCAAAAGGGTATTGTTAAGATCAGGTCCGCTCATCAAAACATCATTAAGGGACACCCCTCCATACTGAGCGCTCGAATCGAAGACCACCCTGATTTTGTCAGGTTTGTGTGGGTGGTAAACTCCAAAAATTGGCAAATACCAACATTCTTCCTCTGATTGTAAGGGTGGAGCAGGTTCTGCTTGCTCATTTTCAATCACCTTCTGCATAAAACCAAAGAAATGCGTTTTCATATTCGGTTTCTTTGAAAGAGTGCGCTGCAATGAGTTCAGCCTTTGTATAGCTTGCTCTCTATTGTTCGGGAGTTGCTTTCTTGGAGAGCGGAATGGAAGTGGCGCCACCCAGTGGTTATCATTATCAAGGTACACCTCTTTGTCCATTATGTCGAGAAAGACTCTATCCTCTACAGATAAAGCTGATTTATCATCCTCTGAAGATCTGAAGAACACATTCTCTTTTAAGCCAGTTGTATAGCTCTCACTGGTTTTTGAACACTTGAGAGAACATGGTGGGTCGGGTAGATATGACAAAAAAGGTGACTCACCCCGCTCTACGACATTGAAACCTTTTGTGCATGGAGAGAAGAATGACGTTCGCCCATTTGGAAGTATGTTGGTCTTATAAGCGTTCACGCTGGACTGACAATGAGTCCCATTCAGGCAAACTTCTCCCACTATCACCCAGCCCAGGTCTAAGCGCTGTGCGTATGGTGTGTTGAGGGGTCCATTTCGTTGTTCACGCACTTTGTGCACACTAAGAATATCTCGACCCAAGAGGAGAAGGATAGGAGCACAAGAGTCTAAAGGAGGAATTTTATCTGACACAGCAGTGAGGTGGGGGAAACACATAGCTATCTCCGGCGTGGGAATCTCGGATCTGTCATCTGGTAAAGTGTTACACTCTATCAAAGGTGGAAGAGCAACTACTGTTTTCTCATCAAGCGATTCGACAGAGAATCCATTTACTTTCCTCCCCGCCGTAGTCACTATACCTGAACACGTCTTCAATGTATAGGGGGAAGAACTGCTAACGATGTTGAACAGATCAAAGAACTGTGACTTCACTAATGATCTATTACTCTGTTCATCCAGTACAGCATAAATGCGTTTGACTCTTTCACGTTGATTAGAGGGATAAACATTTACGAGACAAATCTTTGAACATGACTTGGGCCTACTAGCATCTCCACAAATCTCAGTGCACTTGTTGTTTACCTCAGCAGTGTCTTCATCTGTTTTTTCCATGTTTTGATCTGCAGTTGATACAGACACCTCAATGGACCACGGGGCAGGACCCGGATGCATGGCTGCAATGTGTCGGTCACTGTTGCATTCTCTGCACTTAACAGATGCTCTGCAGTCTCTTGCAACATGCTTAGTGGAAGCACAACATCTAAAACAGATAAACTTTTCCTTCAAATGTGCTTTTCGTTCATCTAGGTGTTTGCTCCTGAATGTGCGACACTTGTAAAGTGGATGAGGTTTATTGTGTATGGTACAAAACTTGTCTGGATCTACATTCTTGTCTAAGTTTCTGTCTTGGTTTGGTTGCGCAGCCATTATTTCAGTTTTCTTGACGAAGACAGAAGTTCTGTTACTCAACTTGGCAGCTCCGTCAGATTTTGTATTGTTTGAGTAGCCAGTTGAAGCAAGAGCAAAACTAGGGTCATTTCTAGTTCTTGCTTGTCTACAAACAAATTCAACAAAGAAGCTGAAAGGAGGAAAGTATACATTATGGTCTTCTTTGTACCTGGAACCTTGTGCAATCCACTTATCTTGAAGACTGAATGGGAGTTTTTCAATGATGGGGTTGACTCCCCGCGCTGTGTCAAGGTAAGCAAGACCAGGTAAACGACCACTTTCTTTTGCTGACTGCAGCTCGAGTAGCAAGTCCCCAAGATCTCTCAGACGATGGTTGTCTTTGATTGTGATGCGAGGAAAAGTGTCAAGTCTCTTTAACATCGCCTGCTCGATGACCTCTGGACACCCATAGCAGTCCTCCAGGCGACGCCATATCATACGAACTCCTAAGGCAGGATCACTGACATGAACTGATTTGATTCGTTTGGCATGACTGGATGAATCAGGACCAAGCCATTTGACAAGAAGATCTATCTCCTCTCTACTAGCTATATTGAGTTCACTGGTTACAGCTCGAAAAGACGTTTTCCACGCCCAGTAATTTTCTGGACAGTCATCAAATTGGAACAAGCCAGAACTCACCATTTCTTTCTTCAGCAAATATGTAGTAAAGTCGTTTGCATGAGGTGATGGTGGTGCTGGAGTAAAGCACTCAGCAGGAACTTGAGAGGGCAGGCAGGAGTCACGTTGCTTTCGTACTGGATATTTTTGATGCTTTACTTCATCAGCTCCATCATATGGCTCAACTTTTACATTCGAACACGAACACTGGAAGTTGTGCCGAGTTGTCTGTTCCTGCTTCATAGGAATTGTCTCTGCATTCAATTCCTCCTTCACTGTTGGAGGGAGAGAACTTAGTGAGCCTGCAACATAACTCTGTGTCACATAACTTGAACCCTCACTTTCATGTTGTGAATTAGGAGTCAAATTAGGAGAATTTCTTTGCTGAGAATGTTTCTGCACATACTCTTCTGTGCGTTCAATTCTACTTGAGATGCATGATTCTTTTTCTAGATCGACACTTGCTCCGTCTTCTTCATAAACTGCAGCTTCATAAACTTCTGCCTCTGTAGATGCTGCTACAGCTTCTTTTTGCAGTTGTAACACGTATAAATCAGCTTCAACTTCTGCTTTTCTGCGAGCTGTCTCAGCTAGTGCTTTCTGTTGATGCTCTTCAATTTGAGCTCTTTCTCTCATCATGATGGCTTCCTTTTCGGCATAAGAGGCCTTTACTTTGCATGCGGCTGCTTTAGCTCTTGCTGTGGTCGCAGCTGCACTAGCCGAAGATCTACTCGAACGACGTGATCTGCTTGACCGTGATCTTGTTTCTAAAGGTTGGTCAACTTCCTCTTGTTTCTCGCGAGGCTGTGACTCATCCATCTTGATAATGTAGTATTACATGTAAGCTGGACGGAATCCTGATTGTTTGTCTTCACCCGCTGTGCAGTCGACCTTTTACTATTCTGCCCTGGCAATGGTGTTCTAAACCAAAGACTGACAGATAGCTAACAGGAATAAAGCTTCATCACACGTTCTTCGTTGTGCTTATGTGATGCACTTTACTTTACTGTAAAACTAAAAGAAACACAAAAATACAAATTACAAAATGATTTACAAAATAGCATGGACATTTTCACATTCACAAACATCTGTTTACAGAATTAAACAACAAAATAAACAACCGAATTATGTCTTTGAAGAAAAATGTGACCATGTAACCTTATTAGCATATTAGCTGTCAGATCACGCTATATTTCAGAATCAAACATCAATCTCTAAACGTCTTAATAACGACCAGCTTTTAATTAAATTAACACAACATTATTGCAGTTATTTTCAATATGAAATGTATAACTTACGGTCGTATCTACTCCAAGGATTAGACAGAATCTAAAACGCAGATCACAGAGAACGACTCTTCTTCTACTGTTTTACGAGCTTCCTGTTGCGTTCTACTGAGTATTGTAATAACGATTTTCACCACAAGGTGTCACACATGAACTACTTATACAAACCAAAATGAAACTAAAGAAAGAACTAATACTGCACAGAACATATATAATAAAATACAAATTAAAACAAAATAAAACCAGAAAATATAAAAAAAAATATTCAAATCTATTAAATATTTATATATTTAATAACACTTTATTAATGTTTTGTTCAATTCAGTAAGTCTATTGAAAATATCAGATAATTTGGAAAGGTTAGGTGATTTATAACCCAAGAAAACGTCATAATTTTTGTCAGTACTTTCGACTCTGCAATATTAAATGTACTGTATTTGTTCGTTTGTTCATATTTAGATGTGTGCATTCACGTGTATTACATTTACTTGCCATTGTTAGATATTTGGTTGAATATGGTGTAAATGTTTTTTTTCAAAAACCGACATGAATGCAAAGATTACATTCTTAAGAGCTTGGTTCCAGAGTTTTAACTAGATCTTCCCTTTTCATCATCTCAAACATCTTTATTTCGCCAACAAACAAATACATTCCACATAAAAGGTAGAACTGAAACTTAAATGAACCCTGAAGGAAACAAACCGTTCATTCATTTGTCTCGGTACATTGCGACTGACCCTTTCTTATGGTCTTTTTGCAGTTTTGCTGCAATTGTTCTTTTTTCCCCCTTTATCCTTTTCTTCTACCTCTTCCTCCGTTTAGTGAGAGCCAATTATGTCCTCTCAAAAATCGGATGTGAGAGCTTCTATAAAGACACTTCAAGTGTACGTGTTTTAAAGGAGCAAATACTCAAGCACAAATTCAAAACTAGAGCAAATTACGCATCAAGTGATTATGAAACTGTTGGTAGTATAGAAATCAGTCCCATAAAGGGGAGGGGGAAATGGCTCGGCAATTTGTAGCAACCAGCCATAAGAAATGTTGGCAAAGTCAAGTCCTGAAGCAAAGACAAGGGAGTGGGGGTGTGCGTGTGAAAGTGGCCTGTGGTAAAAATAATTTCAGTTAATGGTCAGAGGACGGACCTCAGCTAACACACTAAGTGACACTGGAGGTGCAGGTAATCAAACTGACATTAATGCAGGCGCTGAATGTGACATCTCGTCATCAGGAATTTTCTTCATTGGCACAGAAAATGCCAGACTGCTCACCTCTGACTGCGTGGCCCCCACATCTATTAACCTTATTGATTTGGAGCCCTGCTGATACCCTCCAGATCTCCAGCACCCCCACTGAGCCGGTGAAGTGGATCAATCCGTCGCCGGGGGCCACAGCTCTAACAACGATGCGCATGGAGACCACTGTTTGTGGCATGAAATTAATATCCAGATATGGCATTGAAAGTGCATTGCTCCATTTACACAAACCTTGCTTTCCTTTTTTTTCGACATCCCTCCACCCTTTTCTTGTTTCGGGAGCCTGAATGGAGTTTATGCAAAGAGGGCCAGTGGGTGTTATGATATTGGTATTTCAAGAAAGCACATAATTTCACAGCCCCTTAATATCATAAAACAAGCATTACCATCATTACAAGTATCAAATCAATAATGGGATAATATAATAAAATATTCTATTTCTTTAATTCTTTGCTTGTCTTTTTTATAAATAAATATTTGTGCTGAACTCTATGTGTGCTGAAAAATTATATATATATATATATATATATATATATATATATATATATATATATATATATATATATATATATATATATATATATATATATATATATATATATATATATATATATACCGTATTACTGCTCTGGATATCACATTTACATTTAATTTGTAGTTATGAGCAAATACCACTCCAGATTATGAGTTTTACAAACAGCACATTTAGATTAATAAAACATTATTTGGATGAAGTAGCGGTTCTTGATATAGAAACAGCAGTAATCAGTATAATCCATGCAAAACCAAGTTGATGTTTAATACATGCAAAAAGCATGGCTTAGCCATTGGCATTTCAATTTCGTACACTCGGTCTCTCTCTATTTTGTGGGCTACGTTCTTCTTGATTAATCAACATCATTTACATAGCTGATTTATAATATTTGTAACGCTCTGATTGTGTGAGACTCTTATTTGATGAACAGTGTGATGGACTATGAAGACACATAAGACATTATTTTCACTCAATAATCTTTTTTTCTGAAGCAGACCAGTCAAAGTCAATTAAGTCTGATACGCTTTCCGCATTCAGTCGCAAAGCATGTGCGAAGCAACAACATGGTTTTATTGACATACAAATGTAAAGTTTCACACTTAGACTTGAAAGCTATAGAGTACAGTAATATTTTCAGTAATAATGTCTTAAATTTTGGGCTGTTCCTTAATCAGATCTGGCGCATTGATTTAGAAGATGGAATGCAAGACACATCAAGGTTTTTTTTTTTTTTTTTTTTTTTCTTCTCCACATTAAAGCTTGCCAAAGAATGGTCACAATATGTTTTTATTACAGGAAAAGAGCAACTTGGACCTTCTTCCAAATATATATTTTTTCCACCCCTCCCCTCTTGTCTATGTTGATTGTGAAATGTTGTTATAATTTAGAATAACTGTTTTCTATTTGAATATCTAAAATGCAATGAATTTTCAGCATCATTTAGTGTCACATGATCCTTCAGAAATCACTGTAATATGCTGATTTGGTTCTTATTATCAATCTTGGAAAATATATAAATAAATAAATTAAATAACAAACTTTTTAGAATTATTCGATGAATAAAAGATTATTGACCCCAAACTTTTGAGTAGTAATGCACACATGCTAATACAATATACAGAATGTTATTAAACTTTATAGGTTAATAAGAAAAGGTTAATAAGTAAAGAAGAAAAACAAAAGAATAGTAAATTATTCATAGGCAAACTATGAATTGCTTTGGTCTACAGTATTGTTGTGTTCTCTTATGTCTGTATATAATCTCTGTCTCTTTTGCTCTCTCGCGCTTTATTCAATATATATATATATATATATATATATATATATATATATATATATATATATATATATATATATATATATATATATATATATATATATATATATGGATATAAAATTGTTTATCAGAGACGTATTAGAAAGGGACTTGGGGCAGCACAGTTTGTCCGTTTCTGAGAGTGTTACAGCATCACAGACACATGTTATTTTAAGTGATACAAGAGGAGTCGGATTTCAAACAGTGGCTCCTTTGGGACGTGTTTTTGTCCCTGAAGTTCCTCAATTCAACTGTTCCCAGTGACTGCCCATGAGACATGTGGCTTTAAACAGGTGGTGTGCGTGGGATCAGAGCGGATGGACTGAGAATCTAGACCTTCTATTATAGGCCTAATCACACTCAGAAGGTCAAAAGTTAACTGCCCCCTCTGCGTGACCTCCCTTTGTTCTTTGCAACGAGACAAGATGGAGAATGTCCCACTTTTCTGTCTATGTATGTTTTTTTTTTTTTTTTTGGAAGTAAAATATTATTTTCAGCTGATTCTCATTGATACACTCATACTGCCAAACACAAGTGAAAATTCCAATCCTTTTTGAAGTCAACTCTGCAAAAACAATCTTTAGTAGCCACACACACACACACACACACACACACATTTTTTTCCAAACAGCCCAGCTGTAACAACCATGTCTGGAAAGATGTAGAGCAAAGAGCATTAATTATATTTAATAAATATATAATTTTGTGTGTTTAATTACATTTATTAAGTCAGCATAGTATATCTTCCATTTGCATTTGTGTAATAATAATAATGATAATAATAATATCTGTTAATTTCATTCTGTTACATTCCATAGGACAGAGTAACGACAAAGGCCAAATCACTTTTATATATATATATCTAAAAACAAACAAAACAAAAAAAAAACCTTAACAATGTTTCAGTCTGCACAGAAACAAAAACTGTGATCAAAAGTCAGATTATGAACATTTCAAATTTATCTAAATTTATTTTATAGCTCTATTAATTTATGACTGACTATATAACAGCCGCCTCACTTGTGTCTATTGTGATTTAAGCAAAGAGATTTAAGATAAACATTGTAGACAGTTAAAGGTGCTGTAGGGAACTTTTGTAAAAAAAATATTTCTTACATATTTATTAAACCTATCATTAAGTCCTGACAGTAGAATATGAGACAGATCATCTGTGAAAAAAATCAAGCTCCTCTGGCTCCTCCCAGTGCTCCTATTGCCATTTGCAGAAACTCCATCGCTCCCGGTAAAAACTAACCAATCAGAGCTGCGGTCCGTAACTTTGTTTTGTGTTCAAAATGTATATAATAAGCAAGTACACCATGAATCCATTTTCCAAACCGTGTTTTTGGCTTGTCCTGAATCACTAGGGTGCACCTATAATAAGTGTTTATTTTCGGACTATTTTAGATTGCTTCGGGGATACCGCGGCGGAGTAACCCAGTACCTTTGTGTTTCTTCATAGACATAAACAGAGATAAGTAGATCTGGCTACGATGTTCTTCCACAAGACGCAAGCAGTTCTGTTTATTAACCGCTAGAGCGTCAAAAGTTCCCTACCGCAGCTTTAAGATACTGCAAAAAAATTACTAAACATTCTAAGTATGAAAAAAAAAAAAAAAAATCTCAAAGCAATAAAAATGAACACGTGGTATAGAATTGAGATACACTCTCTATCTTTAATAAATACGACATTTCCTTCAAAATACATTTTGTCACTACAGTTTTTGTTGCTCTAAAAGGATGGCAAATAATCTGAAGGATATTATTAATTCATTACTTGAAATTTGCAGGAAAGAGGATTATCATATATATGTATGCAATTAAGACAGTTATATCATATTACACTCACTCACTCATTCCCCTCTGCATAACAGAATCCATCACTGTAAGGGCTATCACCATTTCTAATTTAAATAATTGCATAGCATATAAAACACACTACGCATGTGGGCTCAAATATCCTAGGATTCACCAATCAGCTCATGCTGGAGGTCATAAAACAATGTGACGGCAATTAATGGAGAGCATTAAATTTACCAGGCCCATTTTAATCACATGCATGCATGCACTGGCCGCTCTGGAAGCTGCACTGACAACAGTGGATGGAGACAAGCCTCTCAATGGCAGCTTCCTTGATGGCCATAATAGCTTAATGTCGGGATTTGACAGCAATATTGGGGGGTGGGGGGTGACTCTTTGTGTAACTGCGTGGCCCAGAGGCTTTTTGCTGTCACTGCTGATGACAGTAACTTTCTCCATGCAGATTAAATTGGTGTTTACAGATTTGCCCTGGGTGTAAGTCCCCTCTCCCACTGGGATGCAGTGACACAGGCTGATGTGGAATCCTAGACAGGACCAGCCACTGTAGACGGCAAAGCTTCTGTCTCCATCACACCAGGACCCCTCGTCTGCTAGAGCTGATTGGACTTCACTGGGCCTGACTGAGTACAGGATAAACCGAGTACACAATGGATCCACAGTAGCTTAAGACACAAGCAAGATGCATATTGTTTGGCCTAATGGAAATGTTTTTGCTCATATCACTCAAGAGATTAGTTATGATCCATTCTCTTTAAATATTAACTCTGTCAAAGCTGTTTCTCATAGGATTATGGGCTGGGCTGCAGCTCAAATAACATTCTTCAAATGTTTAAGATCTTTGACCTTTCATTGCAAAAATTTGGTATATTGGCAAATCTGATCATGGTTTGAGACACTGAGATCTCTTATGAAACTCTAAATGAAACATGTTAGAATACTGGGGTCCAAAAATCCAAAATACTACACTTGATAGAAGTATAATCTCAATTTGACTTCCATTTAAATGTATTGCCTATCTAGGCTATCTATCTATCCAGACACTAAAGTGACTGTGTTTATTTTTCCTATAGTTTCTAAATATGAGACTATTATATTTGGTAACTGTAACAACATACAAACTCCATAATCACTGGAAGAAGAAGGCGGGGAACCGGCAGAAAATCAAAATGAACTTTAATTACACAATAAAGACAAAACACAGCGACAGTCGTCCACGAGGGGCTGCTGCGCTGTTTTGTCTTTATTGTGTAATTAAAGTTCATTTTTATTGTCTGCGGTTCCTGCCTTCTCCTTCATGTGATTATGGATTATGCACAAATAAAAAACCAAACACAAAATTAAACCCAGGCCTGGTCCTCTCTGGTCCTCTGTCATCTTTCACTGTCGTCTCTCCCTCCGGTGAGTGTCACAGGTGTCACTGATTTCCAGTCACTCCCACCCGCCTCTGCTCCGTTCCCATGGCTATAGACCCCGCCCCACTCGTCACAGCAACATCTTTATTTTGATAGTCCACTATATACACATTCTACTAACAATAAGTAACTTTGCAACTATGTTAATTACCAGTCCATTAGTATTAGTAGACTGACCATAAACCCTAACCTAACCTAACCTAACCTAACAGTCCAATACTCATACTCTAATCAGAGTTAGTTACATGTGGTTTCAAAATTACTTATAGTTAGTAGAATGTCTAAAGTGAACTATCAAAATAAAGTGTAAACCTATTTTTTATTTATACAGTTGTTATAAAATGGAAATTAAACACTAAATTATATGGATCTAACCATGGTAGGTAAAGAGCCACCCATTGTTTTACTGACTGCTGTTGTCTTACACCGATGACAGTTTCTTGAACTAAACCCCCAAATCAATGTCAAATCCAGTAACGCCCAGCAGTTTCAGAACATTCAGAGGGAGGCCCATATGTATGGTGGTTGCCCGTTTGGTCGCTAAAAGTCAAAAAGGGAGCCTTAGTTGTAGGGCGGATGATTGAGAACTTAACAATAATGACAATTACTTTCGGTTCCTCCCTTTTTTTCACACCCTAACATCTTGATTTCATGGGTGACACTTGGGACTCCCAGTGTACTTTAAATGGGAGCTATGGGACCCCTTTCTCTGTCACTCTCCTCCTTTTGCTCATAGAGCTCCAATAGAGGATAAAAATCAATTTCCTCGTATAAGAAAGAATGCTGTAAGGCCTGGCAAATGACGGCCACTGCTATAAACCCTATTTACATGATGTGCAAAATAGGTCAATATAGTCATCCTTACTAATATTACCTGAAGCAGTATATAACTGTGGTATGTGCCAAACCACTTCCGTGATCAACAAGTAATACATTTTACTGTCTGTTGTTGATTTTATAACCCTTAAAATACTTGATAAATTGGCCCTCTTGGAAATAAATAACTTTCCCCATGGTTAAGGCTAATCCTTAACACTTCAGGCCAACTGAAGGCCACTGGGATTAAAAGACTGATTAGATATTGTCCTCATGTTTTGGCTCTCGCTGCCAAAACAAAAACAATTTTAGACTTGCCCTATTCATGCCAGCAGTGCATTACAACCAGTAGAGACTGATCCTGGCTGACTGGTGGCCAGGGCATCCATGATCTACATCTGTCAATCTGAGTTCTGCTTTAAGCCAGTGTGATAGTGTCGGGGCGAGAGGTCTTCATGGTTCAGTTGGCTTTGAGCCCAAATGAGATCACTGCGTGTCCAGGGAGCATAGGCCCTGGGGCACGCAGCGACAGACCAGAAGCATCAGGACAGATTTGGGAAAGTGCTATCAGCAGGGTTCCTCAATGTGGCTAGGGCCCGGTAAATAGAGAGCATTGCGGAAGCATGGGGGCAATTTTCCCAAGAATGCATTTTGCAAAGCTTATTTCCAGAGCAGGGAGGACTGGACATGCTGTGGCAGGCCTCTACATTGAAACTACTTAATTTCATCCTTTCTTCCGGCTTTTGGTTGATAGTCTTTAAATCTCAGTTACTTGGCCCATTCAGTGTGAAACAGATCATCAGTAACTCTCCAACCTTGATCTCTGGAGTAGATAGAGGGATTGCTTTCTCCATTGCACACTGCGTTGTGTATCTGGCAACAACAGCAAGTCGGTAGGTTTTGAAAAGTGGGATACCACACTAGCTACAGATGACAGAGTGCT
>NW_020526868.1:0-31691 GCF_003368295.1 Carassius auratus
CTCTGATTGGCCATTGCATTCAGGAAATCAACAGATATGTTTCTGATTGCATACATTGCACAACGCTGCAACACATATTTTAAATAAAAACATTTAAGGCTCTCCAGAGTGCAACACAAATATGCACTGGATCGTTTGCCAAAATATGATTCACTGATGTCTGATGGGGCCCTAATTCCTTGGGTCCAAAAGCCACCACTTATCTCACTTATTGGTTAAGACCACCCCTGCACATGCCCTTTGAAAACATGTAAGATGTATTGCTTATTTGAACCAAACATGAAACTGAAGCTACTTTGACAGGTAAATGGGAAGAGTTTATGCATGCAAAGGATGCTCCATTGTTTCCTTGCTCAAGCATCCTTGGTAATCTTCCCCTCTTTGTGGTGTTATTAGACAAAACGTCCTTTTACTTGGTGGGACTATGAACGGTTTCCAGGTCACGAAGGAGCATTGAAATCAGGATGTAAAATTTTGTAAAATCGGAAGCACTATATGTTTGTCTGTTATTGTTATTGCATCACATTCAATACAAAATATAAACTCACATTCACAACCCACGGCCCTGAAAATTCATCAGTGGTAGCTGGTGGTTAAAATAAATTGTAAACAGAGCTACAAACTACGAAATTCAAAATCTTTCACATATCCCAGGTTAATATTATGCACACAACTATGTAAGTGATATCCCTGAAATGTGTACCTTAAACAGCAAGATGTCAACTTGTTTGCCTAGGAAAAAGTGTTTGAGAAACCTATAATTATTTTGACAATCCACATGATGACACTTGTTGATGCACTTCACCTTTCATTTATGTTTGTTTTGAGCTGAAGTTTTTTTCCTTCTTCTTTGTCTCTGCAGGTTGTCTAACTGCCATATTAGAAAGGAAGACTGTGCTTCTCTGGTCTCTGCTCTGAAATCAAACCCCTCACACCTGAGAGAACTCAATCTGAGCTATAATCTTCCAGGAGATTCTGTAGTAAATCAGCTCTGTGCTGTACTGGAGGATCCACAGTGTAAACTTATTTTTATAACAAGTTTAGATTTACACATATACCAATACATTTGAATAAACAGCAACAGTTTATTTGTAAAAGATGTTTGCAAAATGTTTACCAACTTATCCTAAACCACCTTTCCATCACTAAATGGGGGGGGGAAATTACCCTCTTTGTTCTTTTTTTGAGTCATGGTGTCTTTCTTAATAATTCCATTTATGTAATACCAAACATTTTATGATACAACTATAAGGGTCTTTTTCTATTATTTTAATTAAAATAGTATACAACTTTATTCCCTAATTCTTGCACATTTTTCCTGAACTGTGCATTTGCATTTTAGAAACTTAGGTTATGTTTTTTCTCTGTCTATGCAATAAATGCACGTCCTTAACCCTTTAGAACCTAAAGCTAAAATAGGCTGCTTTCACTCATTTTATTTTTTTGAGTATAAAAATAAAACATAATGTGGCATCTTCAGGTGTAAGGTGTCAATTGTTTCAGAAAATGATTAGCTTTCAGGAAATTACAGTTATTGTACATTATTGTGTTAATAAATAGAATTTAAATAGACAAAAAAAAACGGAAAGAAATTGCACTGCTTTTTATTTAGAAAAAATCTGAAAAACTCATGAAAGAAAGAATCTAATGCCTCAGTCTTGAAAAAGGAACTATAATAAATAAATACAAGTCTTTTCGGGACACTGGTTTTCACTAAGTTTTCACAGTTTTCACTCAGGAGCCATTTGTTTTACCCCAGTTCTCCAGGCATTTGTGGATCCTTCAATCCAGTCATTTAAATGTGGTGCTCTCGAAAGCAGTTCCTGTCTAACTGCAAGCAAAGTCCCACATCACATTCCTGGCACTTCCATGGGGGCTCCTCTTGCATAGTTTGCAACTCTATAAATGCACGTTCTTAAATGAGTGGAATTTTCTAGAACTGCTTAGGTAATGTCAATGGTAAGACACATTTCAGATGAGGTCAAGTTTCAAATGTTTAATCAGTCAGAGCTATACAAATTTATCTTAATTTTTTCAAGTAAATCTTCATTTTATGAAAAGGTTACTTTTATTAGTCTTTGTTAGGGGTGTCAGGTGGCCAATGCAGTAAAGATCAAATGGCCCTGACGTGGCTTCCCTTCTTTGTTTAAAGGGGGGGTGAAATGCTCGTTTTCACTCAATATCCTGTTAATCTTGAGTACCTATAGAGTAGTACTGCATCCTTCACAACTCCAAAAAGTCTTTAGTTTTATTATATTCATAAGAGAAAGATAGTCTGTACCGATTTTTCCCGGAAAAACACGACCGGCTGGAGGCGTGACGTGTGGGCGGAGCTAAAGAATCACGAGCGCCAGTAGGCTTTTGTGTTGAGAGCGTTTGGAAGCTGTGACATTACCTTGAGGAAAAACAAACCATGGCTAACAGTCAGATTCAGCTTATATTTATGATCCAGAATCAGATCCAGAGGCTGAAATTTAACAAGAGCAGCATCAGCAACGACGTCTCTATGTGGTATGTACTGAAACTGTATATATTTGCTTAGCGGTTTTGGAAAATGACTAAGTTCCACTTTGTCGTCTTTTTTTTTTTTTTTTTTTTAAGGTGTACATGTGGAAAGTGCAGTTTGATGACAACATCGCATGTTGTTTACTTGATGTGCTTACGCGCCGATAGCTAAGTTAACAACACAGAGATATTTGAAGCAGTTTTACTCACCGCCTGCGGTTCCAACACACGATCGTGACCCTTTTTCGTTGGGACTGCATTATCCTTAAGAAATAAATGATGTGCAAATCCGGCGTCAAACTGGGCCATGTTTGTAAAACAAGCATCTTCGAAATGCAGGGAACAAACACAAACACTTGCACAACTCCGTCGATGCTCTGTAAAAATAAACTCCATCCACTGGTCCCTTAATGCTGTTTTTCTTTTGGTAATCTGTGCAGGGTTGTCTTGCCCTGGCAACCAAAAACACACTTTTTTTGTGACATTTCGCGACGCTCTCGCTCTGATCACTGAATGCCTCTGCTCTCAGTGCTCTGCTATACGGGAGCGCGCGCTCTTCCGGCAGACGTGCCCTTAGGACCCATATAAGGAAATTCCGCTCCATCTAACGTCACACAGAGCCATACTCGAAAAAAAACTTTCCGAAACTTGTGACAAACCGGAAGGAGTATTTTTGGAACAGAAATACTCCTTCAAACGGACAACTTAATTTTTGAAACTTTGTCCATGTTTAGCATGGGAATCCAACTCTTTAACAGTGTAAAAAACTCAGTATGCATGAAATAGCGTTTCACCCCCCCTTTAAGAAATTCTTCTTCACCCTGTAAACTGGAATACTGCTGTATTGGAGATGAAGGTTGTGCTGCTCTGGCTACAGCTCTGAAATCAAAACCCTCACACCTGAGAGAATTGAATCTGAACAGGAACACACTGGGAGATTCTGGAGCAAAGTTGCTTTCTACTCTACTTGAGGATCCACAGTGTAAACTGGAGAAACTACAGTGGGTGATATTTCTGCATTGTAAAGGCATTTGTAGATATTTTGTAGAAGTGGATTGGTATTTTTCTATTCTATCATAATTATGTATGAAATAATACATTTTTACTAGTCTGTATATGGAAAAGTGAGTGATATTGGTGGTATTATTATTACTATTATAATCATAAAAGTTACTTTTATTATATTTCATTCTCTGCTTTATGTGGTACCATCACATGCTGCACATACACAAACACACACACACACTTTTGTGAAAAGTGGGGACATCCATAGGCGTAATAGTTTTTATACTGTACAAACTGTATATTCTATGGCCCTACACCAACCCTTCACCTAACCCTAACCCTCACAGGAAACTTTGTGCATTTTTACTTTCTCAAAAAAACTCATTCTGTATGATTTATAAGTTTTGAAAAATGGGGACATGGGTTGTGTCCATAAGTCACCCTCTCCTTGTAATACCTGTGTCATACCCATGTCATTATACAGAGTTGTGTCCTGATATGTCACAAAAACAAGAGCACACACACACACACACACACACACAGACACACACAGCCAGGCCCAAATGCGTTCAAATACCAGAAAGAAACAAGTCATAAACAAACTCTGTTTTTTGCATTTGTATTATATTCTTACAAATGTTACTGTAAACTAGGCAAATCAGGTTGCGGTTTTTTAACTAAACTTACCACAAATAAAATAAATAAAATGCCTAATACAGACTCATATCGCTTTACAAACATTCTTTATATGTTTCGCAGGTTATCTAATTGCTATATTAGAGATGAAGGTTGTGCTGCTCTGGCTTCAGCCCTGAAATCAAACCCTTCACACCTGAGAGAACTCCATCTCAATAATAATGAATTAGGAGATTCAGGACTGAAACTACTCTCTGGTCTACTGGAGGATCCACAATATAAACTAGAGGAGCTACAGTGAGTTATTGATTTCCTTAGGAATTTTACAGCATATGTGGAAATGAACATTACATTTTGTGTGTGTGTGTGTGTGTGTGTGTGTGTGTGTGTGTGTGTGTGTGTGTGTGTGTGTGTGATTTTTTTTTCCATTGTGATAATGATTATGATACAGGAAGTATTAATGTTTGTCCTTTTTCTCCACCGTTTTACAGTATATGTCCTGTACTTTAAATGCAAAACAAACAACTGCCTTCTGTCATGAAGAACAAACAGCTGCTTGCTGCCACCTGGACACACACTTTGTCTGTAAGGGTTATGAACTCACATGTAGTAATAACTGAAATTTAAAAATCTGCTGATGTTGTACTACTTGCAGCAATACAGTAAAATACATGTTTTCTATGCATTCCATTCCATTACAAAATGCTTGACAAACTGCTTTTATGCATTTTTGTTCTTTACTGTGTAATTGTCCAAAATGCTAGAGATATGATGGTTCAGACTCATTACCATTTAAAATAATTAATAGGTGTGATCAAATCCTGCGGGAGTGAACTTGTCAGTGTGTTACATGTATATAAAGTGGTGTGTAAAGAAACTGATATTTGATAATGCTTTGGCCATGCACACATCTTTTGAGTGAAATTCTGAATGAAATACGTTTTTCTTTTTTATCTACTTAAACTTTTTACATCTTTTATTGTAGTTTTAAAACAAAGAACATATAAATAACATAAAACAAATACATAATAAACAAAAATGAAGAAAGCAATAAGAATATATACATAATGCTATTTCTGACTCATGCTTGTCATGTGATGTTACTTCTCACTGCTTGGACATTGTCATTTCTAATTACTGGATGCTGCATTTAAAAATGATCAAATAGCAAGCCTTTGCATATTAAAGGGGTCATATAATGTTGCTAAAAAGAACATTATTTGTTGTAATGGGTTTATGCGGTTCAAGTAAAAAAAAAAAAGCACATTATTTTCTACATACTATACAATATAGTTTCTCATCTATGCCCCACCTTTCTGAAACGCATACATTTTAACAAAGCTCATCGTCCTGAAAAGCGAGGTGTGCTCTGATTGGTCAGCTATCCATTGTGTTGTAATTGGCCGAATACCTCAAGCATGTGATGGAAATGTTACTCCCCCTGACTATACTGTGATGCCATGTGTGTCCTGGAGCACCGAGACTAAAACATTAAACCCCATGAACAAGGCATTTGTTGCATCCAGTGGGGCTATAATTACAGATTATAATGACAATTCCAGCAGCCCTTAATTCCAGTCCTCGCGCCCCCCAGCTCTGCATATTTTGTATGTTAACACACCAGCGAACATTTGGGCAATGTTATGCAAAGCTTACCACACAGTTAAATAGACATATGGGGGTGTGTTTAAATGAGGCGTTTTAGGAGCATGTGGACAAGTCTTAACTTTTATAAAGAATATCTCTTCAGATTTGAGACTTTAGTCTTTGTGCTACACACAGGTGAGTTGGTCTGTACAAACCACAACTGTACAAAATATTGGTAGCAACACACTCTCCTCTATGCGTATAGACACTTTTCACACTTATGTGCTGTGTGCACATAATCCCACAAAAGACTCAGTAATATGTTTTTACATGCTCATGCACAACAGATCATCTTGCACTGTTCCCCAGCCAGCTGCTTGACTTACGGTGTTTCTCTTTGCACATGTACAGTATTGAAGCACATATAATGTTTGTTTGTTTGTTTTTTATGTATAGGTAAACATTTATATATAGTATATTCATAGTCAAAATCTGTCAGTAGGTTAGGTGTGTGTAGGTTTATACTGTTTTACTTCATTGTTGTATGTCTGTATTTACGTAGCACAGTGTGAGACACAACATTTCGTTCCACTGTATGTCCACACATGTAGCGGAATGACAATAAAACTCAACTTGACTTGAACTTGAACTTTGAAACTTAACAGATCTTGTTTATGCACCAAGAGCTTGAAACACTCCAACGAGAAAGGAAAAACAGAAATCGCATCATATGACCCCTTTAAATTATTTTCAAAGGAGCGTTCGGAATTTTGAGCCATCTAGCGCCCCCTGGAGGAAGAACCACTCTGTGCCTCACTGGAAACCGTTATTTACGCAAACGTTATTTATGCACACGTCAGCATTCGGTGTTATCTGGCTTTTAGATCGATACTGAGAATGTCTAATTCAGTGATTTCTGTAATTTCCAGATTTTTGGAGGAATATGCGTCCAGCACGCCGAACAAACTGAAAGTGATAGACGCATATCTCCTGTATATTATGATGACTGGAGCGCTGCAGTTTCTATATTGTTTATTAGTCGGCACTTTTCCGTTCAACAGCTTTCTGTCTGGTTTCATATCATGTGTTGGGTCGTTTATTCTTGCAGGTAACTGATTTATTCTTGTTTCTCCCTCTCTCTCTCTCTCTCTCTCTCTCTCTCTCGTTATTTATGTGCACAATAAATATCTATCCAGTAATAGCCTACAAATAAGTACTTACTATTTTTTTTATTGCATTTAATAATATCTCCATGTCTTCTTCAGTGTGTCTGAGAATCCAGATTAATCCTCAGAATAAAGGCGAGTTCTTGTCCATCTCACCAGAAAGAGCCTTTGCTGACTTTCTGTTCGCCCACACTGTGCTTCATCTGGTTGTTATTAATTTCATCGGTTAAAGTGTCCAGATGTGCTGATAAAAAGGTAAAATAAACTGACTTTAATCTATAGCAAAACCCCAAACCTTAATGGTCTTGCAGCCTATAAATTAATCGTGTAATTTGTAACTTTATTTAAGAGTAAAGTTATGTATTCTGTATCAATGTTTTGATATGGCAATAAAACAATTAAAATATTGACATGAAGATTAATGTTTAACAGGTAACCTGTAACTTTAAACTGTAGTTCCGCACTGTATCAAGCATTTAAATTGATCACATTTGGTTTTCTCTTAAAATAATCTAAATATTTTCTTTCACACATGCTCATTCATTTATTTATGTCTGTTTTATTTTATTTTATTTATTTATTTTTATTTATTTATTTTTTTTGCAGACTGACTGTCAAGAAATGTCCAAACCAAGCGCACCCAGCTACTAGAAGCAGAGAATAAATATCATGTTCATGATTGCTATTTTCTCCAAACACTGACAGCACCTGCACACTTTATCAAGATTCCCAAATCCTCAGACCTCCCTACACTACTAGACAGATAAATCACATTTCTTGAGATGGGATCTATTTTGGGTCCATTTCTGTTCCTTCTCTATATTCGGTGATTATTGAAGAGAATTCAGGCTAATATGCTCAACTGGAGTCTATCTTCATATTTTCTTCTTTTAATTTCAAACATGCTTGTACATGTTTCATTATCAAGTTTATAGAGATATATATTTTTTGCTTTATTCAGAAATAAAACATAATAAACCATGTGGATTTTTCATGGCCGTAACCAGAACATATGAACAACATACTCATAACTGTTAATTTGAATCAACATCATCATCGTGTGTGTGTGTTTGTGTGTGTGTGTTTAAAGCGCTTTGCATAAAAGCATCTGTGAACTGCCTAAATGAGAAAATCAAAGAGTAAAATAAATCAATCCTGAATGCATTAAAACAATAAGACAAATATGCAAATTAGAATTTAGAACAAGTTTTTCAATGTGAATTTAATTTTTTAATTTATTCGTGTGTTTTGTGTTAACTTACTGTTAACTATGAACCCAACTTCTTGTGAACTTTCCACAAAAGGGGCGCAAGGAGACTCAGAAAACCCAAATCCTCTATTATGCGGCAATGAAATCTCAGAAAAGTAACTTTGCTTCTTCAGCGCTGGCAATTTTTCAAAAGTATAATAGCTTTAAAAAAAATACTATAGAGATATTAACAAAACAAAAACAAAAAAATATATATATTTGGTCCGCCTTTTGCACCTTTTGCGCATCTTTTTTTTTTTTTTTTTTTTTTATTGCAAGACAAAAGAAATACAAATACAAAATAGCACTGCATTGTCATACAATGACACAAAAAAACAAAACAAAAACCTTTTGCGCATCTACCCACTTCGTTTTCTAATGTTTGACGTGCCCGTGACGTCATGACGCAAGCGCATGCGCGGTAGAGTCTGTCTGCACAGCGCTTCCTAAACACGGATTCAAACCGTTGCGGGTAAAGATTCGATTTAAACTCTATTTATCTGCCTGTTATTTAAATTGTGATCTTTTTTCTTCCACGAACACACATATTTTCCGCCACTTTTTTGTATTTAATTCGGTCGATTTGGGCAAAGCGCAAATATTCAGCGATTAAGCTCAAAACATTGATAATCTGTGGGTTGAAGACTGTAAACACGCTTACTATGATTAAACATTATTAATCAATACAATTACTGATTCTACTAACAAAATATGTAATGCTATTGGACGACGTTTACCAGAGAATGCAAATGCATACAGTAGTTAACATTTAGTACACGATATATAAATATATCTCATCCGATTCATATTTTTACCGTGTTACCAGTGGGGTATGAAAACTTGTTTTCTCTTTGAATTTAGTTGTTTTTCTTGGCACATTGGCAGATATTTGTTTTTGTTTTAATCAAAAACGAATTAAACTTTGACCAATTTCTCAGAAACAAATGCTTGTAAGTTTGTCAATGTGGTTCTCGATTAAATGCATCTTTATTTAAGAATCTGTAGACGTTTGGACTGGAAAATAAGACAGTATAGTAAAAGAATAGAAAATAAGTCATTTTCATATTTGTGTGGTTGGAAGCGGAGTTATTCAAGCATTAAGCTGTTCATATGGTCATTGTTTCATAACTGTGGTTCCACTACATCTTCCTTTCCACACCCATCAGATGCTGATTGACACCTGTCAGGTGCTGATGACCTCATGGCATCATCCTCTGAGGTGAACGTCCACATGGAAGAGGTGGTGGTGGTCACGACCCCTGACACAGCGGGTCAGACCTCATCGGCCGAGGAGGAGGAGAAGAATATACTGGTGGCGACGGATCTGGAACAGTCTGGGTGAGAACTTCGCTCTTTCATGACTCCATCTTCAGCTCCCATCATGCACCTCTTCCAGACTCACAGCGGCTTTTGTCTTTTCCTGCACAGGGAAAACATTATGGAGCATAGCATGGAGTCCGAGGCGGAGTCTAGTGCCACTATCTCCCTGCCCAAGGACACTGTTTTTGGTAGGTATTGCGATTCGCAAATTAAAGACACTTTAACAGAGCAATAATCCACTCAAACAGGTTTATCAGAGTGATTTCACCAGTTTATGCAGGTCATAAAAAGGTCTTTAGCTGGAGCACAAAGACTTGGATTCAAGAAGTCATGTCATTAAATGTTGCATGAACTGCAAAAACAAAACACACAAAAACTTTTTTTCCAGTGTTGAATTAAAATATACTGACTTGAGATGCAAACTGCACATAAGAAGTCTTGTTTTCTGAGAGACTGAATAATATTAATTAGTTTGTTTTCTGTTTGTTATCGGCCAGTGGGTTATGAAAAAAATGTTTACCTTTGAATTAAGTTGCTTTTCCTTGGCTTTCATTTAATTTTGACCAGTTTCTCAGAAGCCAACACTTCTTATTTTATGTCATTTTTTCTTTTTGAGTAAATATATCTTGATTTAAGACGTTTGGCTTGAAAAATTAAGACAAAAATACAGAGGAAGTGCATGACTTTTTGCGTTGTGTGATCAGAAGCTACAGTCATTTCCATATTTGTGTGGTGGGAAGCGGAGTTATTCGAGCATTAAGCTGTTCTTATGGTCATTGTTTCATAAAATCAGTTCTGTTTTAGTATCATTTGTTTACTACTGTTTGTTTTAAAAATTTGAATTGCATTTTTATTTTAATTTTATGTAAGTTTCAGTAGATTTAGTTTTTATGATTTTACTATTTCAACTTTTTTTTTTAAGATAAATTATTTTTTTAATGGTTTTAGTTAGTAGTATTATAACATTGTATAACATTTGAATACATAGATTTTATCAAAACCTAATTTAGCTATTGGAGATAATAAAGTTTTGATTATTCTTATTTGTGCATTCCATGTTCATATTTACACAGTGAAAATATCTGAAGATGCAGATGTGGAGGGTGATATTCTCTACCCAATAACGTGTGGGGACACCAAAGCCAACCTCGTCTGGAAGAAGTTTGTGTGTCCGGGGATCAACATCAAATGTGTGCAGGTAAATATGTGATCGAATCTGTTTTAAAACACTACAACATTATTGAGACACACTTCAGATCATATATTTGTTTGTTTTTTTCTTCTTGATTTAAAGGCTTGTTTGTTAATTAGGACGGTTAAGTCAATTCAGATAATCGCTATTTATTTAAATTTTCAGTTTTTAGTTAATGCATTAATTTCCTTTAGATGTTTAAAAAGTAAATCATGCTATTATTATGCTTATGTTATTAAATTACATAAAAACAACAGATTCCTCAAACTGCATACATTTTTTTATGCAAATATGTAATTTCAAAATAATTTGTACATATTATTATTTGCAAAAATCACTGATTTCACGTTAAATCAACAGATTATGTATTTCTAAGACAGCATCAGAATTCTGCAATAATATATATATATATATATATTAGGGGTGTAACGATACGCGTATTCGTATTGAACCGTTCGGTACGAGGCTTTCGGTTCGGTACGCGGTACGCATTATGTACCGAACGGTTCGTTGGACTAATTAATTAAATTTGGAAAATAAAAAAGGTGTGTGAAATATAATGTTATGCGTTCAACAAGGTAGCCCAATAACCCAAACGACGTAACAGGCAACGCCCCTGACACCCCCGAAGAAAAAAAAAACACACTTATATGTTTATGTTAGGCTACTCAGTCAGGCGCTCGCTCACTCAGTACGCGCTGAAGGCTCGGTACCACGGAGCCCCGCGAGTCACCTGTAGGAGAGAAAAAAAATCAATCCGTGGCGACGGTTTTGCAATCCGTCCCCTCAGTTTATAAACCATCCTCATGAATTAATAAACTGTTCACTCGGTTTAACAAATCGTACCCACGGATTAACAAACCGTGCCCACGAATTCCCAATGCGTGCGCTCAGATTGTGTAAACCGTACCCTCGGTTTTTGAATCCGTACCCACGAATTCATAATCCGTGCGCACGCTTTCGCAATCCGTTCCCTCGGATTTGAAAACTGACACGCATTTTACACTTAACAGTGAAACATGCATCTAACTCCGGCAGGTGGGGTGAGGTGGGTGGAGCTTAGTATAATAAAATCACAAAAATAAGTCTTCATGTTAAGAAAGAATTGTACACAAGCATTTCCAAAACTGTCAAAGGTTATTTAAAAATAAAGCAATTCACAAATTATTTTATGACAAACATTTTTACTGTCTTGTACTCATTTATTTAGCCTACAAATTAAAATTATAAAAAATAACTTTATTTTTATTTGTATCATTATTATATATTATTAAACAGGTTATGCATAAGAATCTTTTATCCAAAATAACTTACAAAAGAGGAAAAAATTACTCCAGAGTCAGTCACAATGCCAGGTTTATTGCACAATAATAATCAAGTGCTATTATAGATTATCAGCAATTGAACAAGATTTTAATGCGCATCTTTCTTATTAAATCGTTGTATTCCACCTCGTACTACACTTGATAGAGAATCACTTAAGACACTTTGCTGTAAACCTATTCCACATAATAATATTCAATAAAACTGTATGTTAACACGTAGGAGTTTGCTGCATGAATCCGTGAGTACGGTTTACAAATCCGAGGGAACGGATTGCGAAAGCGTGCGCACGGATTATGAATTCGTGAGTACGGATTCAAAAACCGAGGGTACGGTTTACAAAATCTGAGTGCACGGATTGGAAATTCGTGGGCACGATTTGTTAAATCGAGTGAACAGTTTATGAATTCGTGAGTACGGTTTATAAACTGAGGGGACGGATTGCAAAACCGTCGCCACGGATTGATTTTTTTTTCTCCTACAGGTGACGTCCTGGGCTCCGTATACGGACATCACCGCAGCGAATGGTGCATTTACGTTATAGCCGCGGATAGGAGACCTTACTCTGTAGTGGAAAACGCAGGTTTTAAGAACATGCTTAATGTAATTGAGCCCCATTACAATATTCCTTCACGAGCCCATTTCAGCCAGACCGTAATTCCTGCTTTGTTCCAAAAAACATAAGCCCAAATAGAGAACCAACTGAGTAAAAACACACTCAATATAAAGAGTTATAGAGTTCAATATAAAAAGAGTTACATCTTTGTATTTGTTCATAACTACTACAACAATATTACATTTAATTTGTAAAAAAATTTTATAAGGAGCTATTTTTGTTTTATACAGTATGCTGCTAAGAAAACACCATAGAAGATGGGTAAAGAATAGCTCCATCATTGTTCAATGTAAAAAAAACAAAACAAAAAAAAAACACATACTTTGTTAGTTTTAATAAATAAAACATTTAAATAAAAATCAAGGAAATTTATCTGCCAATTTTTTCTTTTTGCTGTATCTAAAACGTACCGAACCGTACCGAACCGAACCGTGACATCAGTGTATCGAACCGAACCGAACCGTGAATTTTGTGAACCGTTACACCCCTAATATATATATATATATATATATATATATATTAAACTTAATAATTTTTTATTTATTAAGCCTGTTTTTAGTTAATGCATTAATTTCCTTTAGAATGTAATAATGTTATTATTATGCTTATGTTATTACATCACTGTTATTATTAAATTATCTTTGCAGCAGTGCTGAAAACTCATCCTGCATAAAAACAACAGATTCCTCAAACTGCATCAAAAAATGAAAATGCAAATCTGCAATTTGAAAAAAAAAGTACATAGAATTATATATATATTATTATTATTATTATTATTTATTATTATAGTTAGCAATAACAGCACTGATTAGCCATTTTACATAAAAACAACAGTTTTTGTATTTTCTGCAATTATATATATAGTCAATGCATAATATAATACATTCATATTTCATAGTTTAAATGACATTTCAGTTTTTCTAAAATGTGGTAAACAGTGATAATAAAGAATAAGCATATGTGAATAATAATGTTTACTATCATATCTTGCTCCTATATCTCTATAAACATTAAGAAAATAGTTCACTCAGATCTGTAAGTAAAGACTGTGAAGCTCCTGGATTGTTTTGCCATAAATGTGCTGCTCTGAGTAACGGAGTGTCTGCATATCTTTGCCACATAGACAGTTTTATCTGTTCCTGAATGAATATAACTGCTTTCCATTTCCGGCGCTGATGCTGTGCTCGTCGTAATGCTTCATATTCATCACTGCTGTGTTCCAGCTGAACGAGCATCTCATCAGTCCCAAGGAGTTTGTCTATATAGCGGGAAAGTCCACGCTGAAGGACTGGAAGAGAGCCATTCGCCTTAATGGGACCATGTTGAGGTTTGAGGCAGAAAAGAATATAAACTAGAAATGCATCCCAGCACTGGCAGTTTTATAATAGTTTTAGATTTCATTGTTTATCAAACTAAAAATTAAAGCACTGAAGGTGCTGATCTTATTTTCTGTCCTTAATCATATTAATACTTTTTGTGCAGTTATTTCTTTTGTGCAGTGTATGTTTATGTGTGTGTGTGTGTGTGTGTGTGTGTGTGTGTGTGAGTGACAAGGCACAAGTGTTTTCAACATTGCTAATAATCAAATGTTTCTTAATCTGCACATCATTTGTATGTTCTATAAATGCAAATTAATTTCCAAGTGGAAAATATGAAAACATTGTATGTTTTCTTTGAAATATCGAGCACTGAGGAGTTGTTTATAGTAAGATATGTAAAAAGTGCTATTGGGATATCATGTTTACTGTAGTTTATGCAAGATGAATGCACTGTTTGGTTGTTTCTACAGGAAGATCATGGATTCAGGTGAGCTGGACTTCTATCAGCACTCCAGACTGTGTTCAAACACCTGCCGCAGTACCAAGATTGACCTGGTGGGGTCACGAGTGTCTCTCAGCAGCCAGCAGTCCACCGAAACGGCTCCTGCGACCCCCGCCTCTGTGGACGGTATGAATCTGGACAGTTTATTCATAGTGTTGCACATTTGTATTTGACACATTTTTTGATTGCACTTCAATGTTTTTCACGATAGCTCCATTGAATGGTTTGAGCTAGGATTGTGCGCAACAAATAATTTGACTGCATTCGTTAAAACAGAAGTTTTGTATCAGACTAGACTAAAAGCAAGAAAACCCCAAAATATGGTAAGAAAAAAAAAAAACTTTGTGCATGCATGTGTATATAATAGCCAACATTTGAAAGACTCAATCTATGAATCACATTGACAAATCCCTCAATGAATTCCGCTAGAAATATGTCGCAATTATGCCGTCCTCTGGCCTCGTGTTATCAACATTTAATTTTAGGAGGACGTTAAAAAAGAAAAGAAAAGCGCAAACACTCAACGTCAGTTGATTTTTATTTATTAAAATCAGATGGGGAAAAATGCAGAACAATAAAAAATCAATATTCTTATAACGTTAGCCATCATATTTAAACACAAGACAAAAACAATGGGGAAGTTTATCAAGAATAGCACTAAAACGGCTTTTAAAAACATAATTCGTCATGTAGCCTATTTCATCTAAACACAAAACAAACAAAAAGAAAGATAGACAGTACCTGAGACGATTAGGGTTTCCATCCAAAGTTGCTAATTTAATTTAATGCGCAAAATTGGAATATTACATAAAACATTTGCGAACAACCACTGTTTCCATCCAACGCATCAAAGAGAACAAAATAGTCACTTCCTGTTAAACTGGCACTAAATATCAAGTTGAAAACACTTGAAAAAATGTGCTCTGCAGGAACTGAAGTCGTGCACGCAAAGATAACGAAAAGCTAGCCAAACTTTGAGCAGTGATTAATTATTTTGTGTATATGTTTCAGTGAATGGATCCTCAGCTTCGATTTCGGCAGATGCTGGTGATGACAGCACAGAATGGGTGACGGCTATCGGAGGTAAGAGACTTAGGGATGTATTGTATGTAGTCTGTGTAGTCGTTAATGGGTTTAACACTGTCACCGGCCCGTTCTGCTCCATGTCAGAGGACACCATGACGTTCTGGAGAGGACTGAAGGATGCTGGGCTGCTGGAGGAGGTGATGGAGGACATGCAGGGAGAGATCCAGGAGATTCTCAAGGGCCTGGAGGAGCGAATCCACGACCCGCCGCTTCAGGTTAAAGGTCAGTGTTAAGGCCTTTCCCACGGAGCATAAGACATTTAACGAATATCTAGGGATGTAACAATTAACTGTGAGCCGGTTGAAAATTGATTCAAAATGTGACGATTCAAATCTGTTGAGATGCAAAACAAATCGTGATTTAATTGGGGTAGGAGTTTAAATTAATGCATGTCTGAGGGGAACTTACTTAACGTCTTTAGAAAAGTTTAGATTTTTTCTCTTCATCTTGTCTCTGTGTAATTCGCATTAAAGTTCATAACTGCAGTGCTGCATATTTTACAGCGGTAACCAAGAAAACGATGTAAGCGCCACCTGCTGGCAGATAGTGAATCTGCGTCTCATTCAGACATTTTTTTATATATATATATAGTTTTTTCAAAACTGTTCATGTTGCATGTATGCAGCATTTTTGTTTGGATCATGATTAAAATTAAAATGCAGTGGTTGCCTGTCAAATGCAAAGAGCACACAAAACCTTATTTTGTTTATATGAAGAGATATTTTATTTGAGTTATTGCGTTGATTTAGGGCTCATTTTAAAATTTCAATTTAGTTTTGATGTTTACATTTACATTATATTTACATTTAGTCATTTAGCAGATGCTTTTATTCAAAGCGACTTAGAAATGAGAACAATAGAAGCAATCAAAACCAACAAAAGAGCAATAATATGCATGTGCTATATTAGTATAGTGTTAGATTACATTTTCACAAAGGGATGTGCAACATTTTGTCCAAACAATAATAAAAGGGACACATTTTATGTATAATTTGTCTTAAATCTCATTTTATAAACAACCTGATGCTACAATCAGTTTGAACCCACTTGATATTTATTTGGACACTAAACTCAATTTCTTTCTCAAAATCTTAAAACAGTGTTTCTCCTCAGACTTTAATGCTACAATGCTTAAAATGAGTTGTATAGACTAATAGGCAAATTGTGCATATATATGTATTTAATATTAATAATGAATATATTCATTATTCATATAACAATATCAAATATAGTATTTTCATCTATTTTTATATTTTAGAATATATTATATAAATTATATTATTATTGTTGTTTTTAAAGTTCAGTTTGTGAATGTATATCGCAATTATATATGTATATATTAATAACTATATGCTAGTGATATAATAATAGCTTTTTATATAATATAAGTGATTATTAATCTAATATATAAGACTTTATATATAATTTTTTTGTGGTATTTTCAATATTTTAGCATATTAAAGGTCAGACTGATTTGGTATTGTTCATTACTTGCATCTGTCAACAGATGCTGCTCTGCTCAACAATATAGTGCAGAACTTCGGGATGTTGGACCTGGTGAAGAAAGTTCTTGCCAGTCACAAAAGCCAGATGGATCGCTGTAGGGAGCAGTACACGCGCAGCTTAGTGGGTCTGTACCTGTTTATGTCTTTATATCCTCATCCAGCAACAGACTTTTTGTGCATATTGTGTTTTTGAATGAGAAAGTGAGCTTTAACTTTGTGCATTTATAGCCCTAGAGCAACAGTGTGACGAGCATCGCAAACGCGCCAAAGAACTAAAGAGCAAATCCCAGCACCTCAACAACGTCCTGATGACCTTGACCCCCGTGACCTCGCCTCCCACCACAAAGCGCCCCCGTCTGACCCGTGCTGTCTCGGGTCCCGCCACCGTGGCCTCCACGGCCGCCCAGCCTGCACACTTCACCCTGCCCATCACACAGCTCACCGGCATCCCGCTGGACAAAGTGCTGTCGGTTCCGACCCAGTCGCCCCTGATCGGTGGATACACGGTGCTGACGTCACCCGGAGGCACCGAACTCCAGTCTGAAGGTTCTAATTTAACCGTGTTGAGCACCGCTGCGGTTACACAGGGGTCCACGGCACCCACTTTCGTCAAAGTGGTCAGTCCGTTCCAGCTGGTCACACTGCCCACAGTAGGAGCTGGAGCTACGGTGCAGAATCTGGCAGCGCCAGTAGGGGGCGCAGTGGGCGGCACTGTAGTGGCGGTACCCATCAGCAGCGTAAACACTGCCAGTGTGGAGACCGTTGGGCCGCAGGCGGAAGTGGCTACAGAACAGAAAGACGACCAGAAGGAGTGAAATTCTCCTGAAACCGTGTTCAGTTCAGTTTTTGATGTTAATGCATATGTTATATCCTCTGTTTGTACATAGAGGATTAACTTTTTTGCTTTTTTAGAGTTCATTTGCAACTTTTTTGCAACAACAGCCATGGTGTGGTAATGATTTATTTTTTATTTTTGCATTGCATTTGATTTAATTGTAATCTAATTACAATGTGGTAAAATATAGCCTGAATTGTTTAAAGCGAAAGTTCTCCCAAATATTAATCATCATTTACTCACTCCACGGTTGTTCCAAACCTGTGTGAGTTTTCTCATGTGGCACATGAAAGATGATATTTTGGCAACCAAAGAGTTGTTGGGTAGCCATTAACAATTCTTCTTTCGTGTTCAATCGAAGAGAGAAATTCATAGATTCGGAACAACTTGAGAGTGAGTTAATGATGACATAATTTACATTTTTGGGTGAACTGTCCCTTTAAGGATGTTTTTTATTAAATGTAAGGCACATTTTGTCTTTAAAATTTCATGGTTGACCAGTGTATGCATAATTTGTATTTTTTTTTCTCACTCCATTATTTATCCTGTTCACATAACATTTTCTCGTATAATTTTTTCTCTATCGATGTTTCATCTTAGTATTTCTGAAAAAACTTGTTACAGTGAAATCTGTACTTGACGTAGTTGATTATTTAAAATGCATTTACCTGGACCATGACAATCTTGTCTTTTAAAATAAATACAAATTGTACAATACAGAAAATTGGCCTCCTAAACAACATCATGTCCAAGATTAGGGGATCAAATGTCCAATTTTAAGAAAAGACGGTCATTGAAAAAACTGATTCAGAACTGATTCCTTGTAGTTCAACATTTTTTCTAACACTCTTACCATAGTAAAACCAGGTGTTTTAGCTGTTTCACAGAAGGGGTCTGAGGTGCTTTCTGTATATACTTAAGTCTTTCTTTAGCACAATGCTTCAGGAAAAAATACTTTTCAAGTGGTGAATTTAACTTGTAACTCTTTTTTTTACAAACAGGTGGCGCTAATTACTTAAATATTATAGTGCAACGTGAGTTCTGACTTTCAGATGGACATGTCCATATAGAGTAAAGAAGAGTTTAAGCTTAGTAAGTAAAATAGCAGTAAGTCGTGTAGTAACATCTCATCTTTAATTTAACAATCGAACATGAATATGGCAAAAAAAAATAATAATAATATAAAGATCTGAAAAAAACATTTACCAAACAAATTTAGCAGGTAAAGTTCTTGCCGTTTATTGGTCATCTTAAACAAGCATTATCTGCAGGATGTACTGATTGCTTACATGGAGGTAAAGTTAATGAGAAACAACAAGTGGTCAGTCACTGAAACGTCCCGAGCGCATGATTGACAGGTGACAGGTGATTGATGGCGTCCAGAGGTCAGCAGCCATTTGGGATAGTAAAACACCTCAGCACGTGTAAGGTCATGACATCTGTGACCCTGAACCACAAAACCAGCCATAAGGGTCAATTTAATTAAAAACCGAGGTGTATACCTCATCTGAAAGCTGAAAGAATTTGTTAGTATATGACCATATTTGGCCGAGATGCAACCATCTTAAATCTTAGGTTGCAAATAATAATAATAATAATCTAAATATTGTGGGAATCGCCTTTAATGTTGTCCAAATGAAGTTGTTAGCAATGCATAGGCTATTGCTAATCAACTTTTTCGAAATTTACAAAATATATTTCAGCATTACTTCCCTAGCCTAATGATTTTTTGCGTAAAGGAAAGATATATATATTTTTTCTACCCATACGTGTAGGTTTATGGCTATTGCTATTGCTATACCCGTGCTACTCATGACTGGTTTAATGCTGCAGGGTCACATTAGTTGGGGAAACTGAAATGCGTTGGCTCAATGAGTTCTGGTTGGGTTATCTATGATACAATAGCCTATAAAGCATAGTCCTCGTACGATGAGGGCTGTTCGTCAGAGCGCACGGAGATTTTAAAATGACGCCGTAAAAACCCGCCATATCGCTTTTGGTTGTCCCACCTCAACTTCGGGCGAATTCTTCGCATAAACCCTCCATATCTCTTCTGCAACACCTGCGGGCTGGTGTTTTCCACAAAGTTGCTTCTTTTTGGCCCGAATTTGCGGAGAAACCCGCCGTAGCGTTTGACTTCGTTCAAAGGAACGTCGTTATCGTAAACTCCCGTTTCGTTTTCCGCGGTCACGTCTTCGCCCTCGTCGTCTTCCGTGATCGACGGGACGTCTCGCTCGCCCAGTTTCGAGAGCGATTCTCCGTATTTCTTCGCGAACAATCCTTTTAGAATGGCGTTCTCCTTCCAGGGTGAAGCGAAAAACTTCTGTTTATTCTTCTCGATCCTCTTGATGAAGCCCCCGTATCGCTTGACCAGGTTGGACGGCTTCTCTTGGAGATCCTCCGCGTTCAGCGCGCTTCGCTCTCCGTCGGCGTCGGGGTTGAGTTCAGCGAATTCATCTGAAAGCTCCTGTAAAGCTTTCTCGCATCTGTCTAATGTACTTGTAGATGGCACGGCTCCTTCACATTCTAAAGTGCAAGTCTGCAGAAAGAAAAGTAGGTTAAGACTGACTCCGTGCACTTCTGGAGACGTTACATTCTGAGACCCGACGTTCCAAAAAAGAACGTTTGTTTGTTTTGTTTTTAAATAAAAGCGTCACATAGAGAACTTAGAAGCAACGTTCTGCAGAACCTAAACTTGAACGCATGGGGCTTTTTAATCTCAAAAGAATCTAATACGAGAACTCCACAGATCCAAAATATCTATTGATTAGAAGATGGTTGTTTGAAGAAACTTTTATCTTTTTATAAGTTTGCTCTTAATGAACATTAATATAAGAACCAATTCGAAGGTCTTATTGTCTGATGCCATAAAGTTTTCAAGTTCCACAAGTGGCGTTTTATCTTTAAAAACATTTAAATCTTGATTGTAGCTATCGGCTTATCTAATATGTACTATTTTTTTCAGTATAGGTTTTTCCAATATGATAATCAACGAGCGCGCTATTGTCGCGCTCTCCATGGTGCTGAATGCACGCGCTCCAAACGGGATGCGCCCAGTGTATTTGTTAATGACAAAGAAAGCGACTATTTCTCAAGTTTAAAATATTTCTATTGCAGCGAGACTTTTCTATTTTTCATATATATAATAGTATGAGAGAGTGAAAAAAGGCGTAATCTCACCAAGCGGTTCACTGCAGAGTCCAGGTCGGAGATCTGTTGCGCGCATCTCATGCATTGCTCTGAACAATCTGCCTGACTCAAGCTTGGCAAGCTCAGCATCAACACCAAAACATACCACTCCATCATCTACAGCGATTCCTGCGGTATGAGAGAAGAAAACAGGCTTTAAGTGCACTATCTTCCTCATATAATCTACACTGCTGGGAGGTGTTTGAGGTTTTTCAACAATTTATCTATAATGGTTGACGTCTTTCTTTTTCTAGGTTGCTTATGTCTTTGTCTTACCAGTTTAACATCCAAAACCTTTTGAGGCACGTGTGCCAACACAAAATCTCCTCTGTTACCTTGAGTACCTACAGAGCTTCTTGTTCTCCAAGCGTCAAGGCGATCACTTGGTGAAGCTGGCTGAAACTTCTTTGTTCTCGTGTCCTTTGATAGAGTCACTCTTTATCCATCTACGGTTTGCTCTTACTTGGACTCAGTCTCCATACTTTTATTCACACAGCCACCTGAACAAACCAATGAGAACGACGAGCCATTTGACTGACTGGCCCCTCCCACGCGATGTTGCAGCGTTTCGGGAATAATAATAATATAAACAATAACGAAATGAGCTATAGCCTAACAGAAAAGGGTTAGGCATGGTTTAAAAAAAAAATCATGATATGGATATGCTGTATAAGGTGAGGAAGTTTGAAGAGGAGGATGCGCCAGGGGTAACTTGTATTACTGAGTTGCAGTATTAGCTCAAGGCTGCAGGCTTGTCTCTTTTCAACGACCGCAGCTCTTTTTTTAGATTTCATTCCAATTCAACAATATTTGCAGTGCCATAAATCACGGTTCTTTAAAATACGCAATATCCAGACGAGAGCAAGGCCCTCGTTTCCAGAGTTGTCTTCCTCCGTTAACCTCCCGGAGTTAATGGATGTTCCGGTCATTCTGCACAACGATCAGTATCCGGAACTCCAACATTCAGCGTGTATTGGGAGAGTCAAGGAAAGACGGCTGCAGATCTAAGAGTGCCGTGGAAATATATTTTGATTATGATGACTCGTGTCTAATGAATCGGCTACATTGAATCGTTTTTGCACTCAAACAATCTTAAACAGAAGACTAATGTTTCTTATAATTTATTAAAATTTCTGTATGCATGTTATAGCCTATGCAAATCTATAATTAAGTGTTAAATCTGATGTTTTTATGTTTTGTTGTAGCCTATCGTTTTCCTGTTATGTGGATTTGTATTTTATTTTACACAATACAAGTGCTAGCTAACAATCAGTAAATTATACAATTATTAGCCTATACAATGAAAGGGGACGATTTCTTTTTTCATTCTTTTTTCTTTTTTTTAACCAATTTTGGGTGGTTCAAGCTAAATAAGTTTGTGTACATTCTGTGTTCAACACTATAAGTTTTAGTTACCAGCTCAGATCTGAACACCTCAGCACTAACTCTTCATCTCTGTGAGAACTGGAGCTATGAGATGGGATGTGGTGAGAGTCACGCGCTGTCAGTCTTCATCTTCAATGAATAAATGGCAGTTTCTAAGCAACCTCACCTAACGGTATGTTTGTTAGTCTCCTGAGCTCGTTTGAACATGTTGATCTTCCTGCTTGTTGCCAAAGAACCAAAAAAAAAAAAAAAGAACAGAAAAGAAAAGAAAAAAAAAAACGATTAATTTAGGTTGTCATGGAGGATGCACAAATTAATCTTCTCTCCTCCCAGAAGAAGTTCAAGTGTATGAGCCAAAAATTACTACTTTTGTCTTACTACAAAAACTCCTTAAAGGTTTCAGAACTCAAAACTTTGTCGATAGCTAGCTACTCTAAAAACAGCTAATAGCCTACTGAAGTGGACTAGTCTGCTTAATCTACCCGAAAGTACATAGCAATAGCACAAGTTTATGTTTCGATTTAGCGTTTTTAAACACAGAAATTGACTTTGGCGTGCATATGATACGCAATTAGTGGAATGTACTCACCCTGAAAAATCCCACAATGCACCACAAAAACGTTAACCTGAAATAACCGAATGACCGAATTCATGTACAGGATATACTGATTCATGAGCTCGGGAGCTGATTGAGACGTACCCAAAGTCCCTTTAAAGGTATTCCATTGTCTTTGATATTATATGCACGCCAAAGTCCATTTCTGAGTATCAATGGCACGATTTTCTGTTTGTTTTTAGCATACTGTTTATACACATTTTCATGAGACTGGGCAGAGAGCATGTGGAATGTGACACTCTATGATGTAATAGTGTAGATAAGCACCGTCTCCGCAGAAGAAGATGAAGTCACTGCCTGTTTAGCCCCGCCCACTGATTTACGCATGTAACTTAGGAGAGAGGCAATGTGCAGGTCTACGCCGAAATTAAGGTGCCCTTGAGCAACTCACCGAACCCCCAGCTGCTCCCCAGGCGCCGCAGCATAAATGGCTGCTCACTGCTCCAGGTGTGTGTTCACGGTGTGTGTGTTCACTGCTGTGTGTGTGCACTTTGGATGGGTTAAAAGCAGAGCATGAATTCTGAGCATGGGTCACCATACTTGGCTGTATGTCACGTCACTCATGTGCATATGGCAGCCATTCTCAGAAATATTAATAAAAGATGTAGTCAACAGCAATATGATGCAATCACACTTTTAGCAATTATTTATGAGGAATGTATGCACACTGTCAAAAGTACACAAATGTTAGCCAATCATAGCAGTGGGCTTTAACTTGGGAGTCTACAATCTGCACGCCCATATGAGAGGGATTAAAAACAGGACAGAAAATAGCTAATTACGTCTTAATTAGGTTTTCTGATGTAAAAAAAAAAAAAGAACCTCTTTATAAATGTAACTCACAAAATAGTACAATATAAAAAAAACACAGCCAATCAGAATCCATCATGCTTCAATGAATGTGATTATTTAAAACTTCCGATGACAAAACTGCAGTGCATTAATGCCTGAGTCTGAAAGTTGGTACATTCTTCCACACAATCCTGGAGGACAGAAGTGTGTCGTGTATACCAGCTCTGTCCTGAATAAATCATTAATCTAATGCTGGGACTTGTTCAAACACAATACTCAATTATCTATGCGGTCCCATCAGTGAACACTGTTTTATATACTCTACCTTTCTACTGTCAGTGTTTATCCTTCCCAGTAACCTGGAAACGAAAGCATGTAAATCCTGAGTCATTACAAATGGAAACATCCTGTTTTACATTTCAAATCGTCCTATTACAATGCTTTTAAATGTTGTGCACATGAGATGTGAACAGTGCCTGCAATTAGCCTCAATATGAAATATATTATAAAAATAGTGTGTTAATGGCGCTATCCTAGTGATAGTTTAAATGCATTGCTTGTGGATTTCAGGCAGCTGCCTACTGTATGTTGACAGCAGACAACAGAGAAGATCATTAGGTCTTGGAACAGAAACCATTATGTTGCATTTATAATTATTAATTAGGAAGATGCATGGTCACTAAACACAGCTAAATTATAGGCACGTGGCGCTTCTGAAAAAGTCATTAGCTGTACTTTTGTATACTTTAGCAAGGCAACAAAGTACACTGAAGCTTCTCAAGTGGGCAAGAACTTTTAAAATATACATCAGTTAGATCATATCACGAAAATTAGGATCTCCATTAGAATTAACATATTTTGCTATAAATTTGAAACCATAAGGTGCCTCAAAGAACTTCAAATGAATCACTCTATCAAAAGTATATTGTAGCTTCTAAAATGTGTTAGATCATATTACAAAAAATGAGGGTCTACATTGAGACAAGCATTTTTCAATAAAATCAAAAGCATAAACTGCCTATAGAAGAGCTTCAAATGAATCTCTAAACCATATTAGTCAATCAGTTTGTTCAGATGGTTCATTGAATTCAAAGGAATCTGATTCAACTGAATTTAAATTGCTTTTAATTTGAATACAATTGAATCAGATTCTTTGAATTCAACGTACTATCCAAACAAACTGATTCCCTCTTCTTTAATCTGATACAAAAACATCTGATTCCACAGAATTCAAATGAATCATTCTCATCTGAATCCAAACAAACTGATTCAAAGTCAGTTATTTTATTTACTACAATCTGTATCTTCTTCAGCCATTCAAATGACATGTATTTAAGTAAATATTATTTTGAATTAAGCTCGATCAGATTCAACTGAATTCAAAAGAATCAGATTCAAAAGAATCAAACTCACTGATTCATTTAAGTACTACCAACTATCTTCTTAAAGTGTTTAAACAATAATTTCTTAAATATATAACTATTGGATGATTTGCATTGCATTGACATTTTAAAACATACTTCTACTCTAAGCAAACCTGTTCTCTGTTTACTGATTACATGCAACCTGTTGCTACTGTCCTTCTCACACGATTAACTAGTGAGTCTGTAATGAGTTTTGAAAGCAGCAAATCCATGACGTAAAAGCCAACGTGGGGGAAACATTTATCTCTTTAAGAATGAATTGCACCTGAACTTTCTCCTGCATGGTGTGATCGTAACCATAGCAGCAGGGATAATTGTGTTGTTGCCATAAATAATTACTGTGGGAGTTGCAACTTTTAACTTGTAATTACATCCCATAACCCCCGACTCATTCTCAAGGCCTGACAGGCCTGGAGCAGCATTAACAGGTGAAACGAGAAGACGCAAGCTTATTTATTTCACAGCTTGGTAAATAGATCCACGATACCGTGTGACGTACTGCATTAGGCAAATTCAGTGTTTTTCAAGAGCTCAGAGAGACATTATGACAATGTTTGCAGTGATTCATTTTGATAAAAATACATCTCAGAAAAGGACTTGAAACATATGAAACGTTGCAAAGACCTGATCACACACTGCTTTTGAATAAGCAGATGAATGGAGCTATTTTAGTCCTTTTTCATAATGTTCTAAAGTGCTTAATATGCTTTTTTTTCTGTACACCCATGTCCATTTACACAAATACAATAGAGATGTAAAGTACTTACACCATATATGATCACATGACTTGCAAAACAACAATGCAAGAAACATGGTTTAGACCTGTGTACCAGAGATTTAGGATTTTTTGATGGTCCAAAATCAGATTTCCTGAGCACCAATTCCTGGAAATAATGAATGCATGCTTTATCAGGAACAGTTTGTGAAATGAAAATGTGTTCATAAAATGTGCTTATTGGTATCACATAAAAAATGCCGGGGGAAAATATGCACAGATTCGTCCCAGTTTAACCTTTTCTTATTCTGTATAGCAAAATATGAATTAAAACCTGTTACATAAGTTCGCTTTAAAGATAAATGCATTTGCTTGTTTTGTAGGTATAGCTTTTTGACAGTAGTTTAACTTCTTTAAATTAAAAGTAGATGCACTAATAAAACAACATTTTATAAAACATTACACGATAAAAGGTATTTCTTGTTAATAAAAAATGTGTAGTAATAAAATAGTTATATATAACAGTTAACTTCTTTGGTGTGAGGTACATCCACCCATGCAGTTTGAGTTAATGCAGCAAAAATGATTCATGTAGTCTCACAAACAAATTAAGTGAACTTCAATTTGACAAGTCATTTAACTTAGCACATTAAATAAGGAGCAAATTAGCTACTTTTAAAGGATCTTCTCCAGCACTGAATGCTATTGAGCGAGATCAGCTGAAGATCAGGCAGAAGCGGAGTCTCTGTTTTAAGTTCTGATTTGATGACTCCGAAGTCAATCTGTCTTAGTTACTTATACGCTGGATTTTTTCTGCCGTATCTTTGGAGACCAAGGTCATTTTCTACTGTACTAATTCCTTATGTGAAAATAAGAGCTATTCATACACAGAAACACGTCATTCGTCTTTATACTTGTGGTTTTTTCAGTGTCACTGCACAGACAGGCACACTGAAGGATAAGTTTAAGGACGAAAGGACAGGCAGATAAGCTGTCAGAACGTTTTTCAGGAGCTCGCCACACACTTTGCTTCTTTTACTTCCTTCCCAGCTAACAGGGAATGTTCTCATAACATTGACTAATATCCTGGTAAGGGTCTCTCACATTATGAACAAGCATTCTTTGAGTAACATTCATAAAATGTTTGTTCAGAGCTGTCTGGGCTGATGTTCTCTGATGTTATACATCATTCATGGAACGTTTTTTTTTGTTTTTTCTAAAATGTTTCGGTTGGATGTGCTTCTAACATTTTGTACTTGTTCAGTTGAAATTCAAAAGTAACATTCCAAATTGTTTCATACCGTTCCATACTGAAATATCTCTTTGAAAAGAAAATTATTATTTCATTGCTCAATGAATGTTTTGAATGTTCAGAGAACATTTTGAAATAACGTTTTCATAATTTAATGAACATTAGCAAAATATTTTTACTGCATTACACACCTTATCTGAGCTGTAGGCCTAATAATGGTGAATGTTTTATTTCGCGAATGACCAATAGCATAATGCTGTTGCCTCCCTTCATATTTATTTAAACATAAACATCAACTCCTTCCTTTCAGTTTGTCTGTATGCTGAGAAATAATTCAGATCGGAATCCGTCACTTGTTCTGCCACAGACCTGATCTGAGATCAGCTTTGAGATTGTCATTGACATGCTACACATATCGGTTGTAATCTCAGATCAGCGTTTATAACAGGTCGAGCTCTCTGGGTCTCATAAGCAGCATGGAGTCATTGTATATATGCGTGGAGGCTGAAAGCTTTCTGGCGTTTCCGGAAGGAGGACAAAAGCGCTCTGCTCCAACGCAGCAGGACTGGGTGCCCACGGTTCAAGAAGAACATGACAGGGAACAGTGACTGGAGTGCATCTTCTGGTTCATATTTCTGAGGATAAGAAAGAAAATTAGCTGGGTGTAAAGTAGTAGGCCTATTTGTAGTATTGTATAATGTATAATGTAGTATTTTGTCCCTGTTAACCACTAAAGGATTATATATATGAACAATATTACACGAGTAGCAGTGTAATATCACTGTGAGTGTGTTCTGGTTTGAGAATCATTTGATTAAGTTTGGGAGTTCGCAGCGGGATCGCGAATCATTTGAGTCCGTTCGGGAGTTCGGAGAGGGTTTCGCGATCACTTTAGTCAGTTTGGAGCATGAATCATTTGAGTCCGTTCGGGAGTTTCGGAGCGGGGTTCGCGAATCATTTGAGTCATTTCGGGGATCGCGAATCATTTTAAGTCAGATCGGGAGTTCGGAGCATGAATCATTTGAGTCGTTCGGGAGTTCGGAGCGGGTTCGCAAATCATTTGATTCAGTTCGGGAGTTCGGAGTGGGTTCGCGAATCATTTGAGTCAGTTTGGGAGTTCAAAGCGGGTTTGCGAATCATTTGAGTCAGTTCGGGAGTTCGGAGCTTAAATTTCATATGAAACGGCATCAGACCGGTCTCCTCTCCGTCTTTCAGCGCGCTCTTCAATCCGCAGACCGGCGGACTAGCGTGAGCTCAAACAGAGACAAGAGGACACAAGGTGTGTGTTTATCAATAGATTGTTAGAATGTCCGTATCTGTGCAGTTTTTTGTCATAAATACGGTTTACAAAAGGTCACGAAGAGCAGTCGCTTCTCATCTACTGTAAAGTTTTCGCTTGTCACCGCTCATCACACCACAGCCGTTTCCTCCAGCGACAATCTAGCCCTTAACACAACCAAACACATACTTTAATTACACTTATTTAAAATATACTTAATTTAATCATACGTACTTTATACATACACTACGGTGCAAAAGTCAGGCACGTTAGTATTTTCACTTAAAAGAATGGTGTTCGGCTATTTATATATTTTGCTTGTAGTGTGTCAGTAGAAAATATCAGTTGTCAAACTGCTTGTGCATTCAAAATCGCACTAGATTATTATTAAAATTAATGGCAAACTGATATTTCCTACTGACTCACTGCAGCAAAAGATATAAATAACTGGCTTAAAACCCTTTTTTGGGGTGAAAATACTATTTTTTTCTTTTCCATAAGACTTTTGCACAGTACTGGTATTTTAAAAAACGACATTGTAGCTACTTTATAAAGAATGAGCATACAGTAATTCACAGAACTGATTTAAGACAGTGACAGACAGCACTCATCTTAACTAAATATCAGAGTGAGTGACAGAGATACAGTAGAAATATTATGTGTGCTTTTGTATTAAATAATGACCCAGATTGTAAATGACATTTTTTAGCCTTAGATTAAGGGAGGCACATCTTTTTTTTTTTTTGTGGTTCTTTTTTTTTTTAAGTATTGGTTTAGGCACCGTTTAGGCACCGGTACTATTATAAAAGTATCGAAAAGGCACTGGACCTTACTTAAAAGTTATTATTTCTCACTGGCTCATTTACCAAATGAGTACTTTCTCTTCTTCCTTCGCAAATTAAGCTATTGTAGGTAGTTCGGTAGCGAGACGTTTTAATAAATCATCGTTTGCGATTGATTACGCGATTGACAATGTTGTGATAAGTAGGCTATACCGACTTCGTAACTCGCTACCCCTCCCACACTGGACATAGCAGACGTATGTACCAAATACAAGAAGCTATCAATCAAGAAGGTATCAGGATTATGAGTTATCTTTCATTTTTAGTTTTGATTACTCACTTGGATTGATCATTCATTTTGACAGCACTATAAAGTTTATTGTATATAGACAACCTTAGAAGTGTAATTGTTACTAAGCCTGTACCACTGTTCTTGTCCATTGCCCTCGAGATTCCTGCGGCTAAGCTTGGATGTACATTTACATTCCATTAAAAGTTATTGATGACATGCCTCTGAAGTTTGACTTTTTGCACCATAACAATACTTACTGGCAACTAGTCATCATATCTCTAGTCCTTTAATGTATTTGCATTGTACTAAAATGCGTTCATTTTCAATGGTCATATATGCGGCTTGAAAGAGGTAGCCTATAGTGCATCCCAAATTTTTCAACATGAACATTTTAATATAACATTATAGTCATTATGGCCTTTAGAAAAATGTTTTTTTTTTGAGGAGGTGGGGTAGTGCACAATAGGCCCCTGTGGCACGGCCCAAGCTTTTGTTCTTAATGGCATTTTTTCCCTTACATTACTTTTACTTTTATACTTTAAGTAGTTTTTTAAACCAGTAGCCTACTTTTACACTTTTACTTGAGTAAAAAGCTTGAGTTGATACTTCAACTTCTACAAAAGTCTTTTTAAACCCTAGTATCTATACTTCTACTTGAGTAATGAATGCCAATACTTTTGACACCACTGATCATTTGAGTCAGATCGGGAGTTCGGAGCGTGAATCATTTGAGTCAGATCGGGAGTTCGTAGCGGGCTCGCGAATCATTTGAGTCAGTCCGGGAGTTCGGAGCGCGAATCATTTGAGTCCGTTCGGGAGTTCGGAGCGGGCCGGGTTCGCGAATCATTTGAGTCAGTTTGGGGATCGCGAATCATTTGAATCAGTTAGGGAGTTCGGAGCTGGTTCGGAGCGGGTTCGCGAATCATTTGAGTCAGTTTGGGAGTTCGTAGCGGAATCGCGAATCATTTGAGTCAGTCCGGGAGTTCGGAGCGTGAATCATTTGAGTCAGATCGGGAGTTCGTAGCGGGTTCGCGAATCATTTGAGTCAGTTTGGGAGTTCGTAGCGGGATCGCGAATCATTTGAGTCAGTCCGGGAGTTCGGAGCGCGAATCATTTGAGTCCGTTCGGGAGTTCGGAGCGGCCGGGTTCGCGAATCATTTGAGTCAGTTTGGGGATCGCGAATCATTTGAATCAGTTAGGGAGTTCGGAGCTGGTTCGGAGTGGGTTCGCGAATCATTTGAGTCAGTTTGGGCATCAGCGCCGGCGCTGTGGTGGGGCATTCGAGGGCCGTGCCCCCCCTAGCGGTTGTTGATGTCCCTCCTACAGGCCATGGCATGGCCAATATATATATATAATAAAAAGAATGGGAAAATGCATAATCTAAGTGCATCATGATCCTGGAACAACATTCCAATTAACAATCAGACTTGAGGGATAACATTTCAGGAAATATCTGTTTTAGGCTTACTATCAGGGTTAGGTGCTTCTACACCCTTGTTAATCAGCCATAATTTCCCCTGATTAAAGGAATAAATTATGGGTAAGTTTAGGTTTAGGGCAGGGATTGGGTTAAGTCTGTATTTTTGGACAGTACTGTTGATCCAGGAACATGTCTTGGCAAAATTACAGCGACCCCCTCTAAAGCCATGTCACACAATGATTGACAGTCGCATTTCTGGGTCTTTTCTCAGACTTTTTTTTTGTTTTGTTTACAAAGCCTAAATCAGTCACAGAGACAGGTATTAGCTCTGTAATTTATTGATTTATTTAGTTTAGTTTTTTCACTTATATCTGTCACACTTTTTTGTGTGTTATTAAAGAAATCTGTGCAAATGTGTCTTTTAATTCAGAACTAGAGCGTCTAGTGGTGCTTATCAGTTGATTTTTATTTGTAGACGAGTTACACATCACTTCTGTCTGAAGCTCATGTTCGTGACAGACTCACAAAGTGCAGTTCTGTGTTCAGACAGAAGGAGGCGCCAGGCACCGGTCACCGTTAATCACAGGGCAACAGACAATGCCCAAGACAATACCGAGCAGCACCGCCCACAGTCACATAGTCATATGAATAGAAATTAGCCTGGATTAATCTGGCCTATATTAAGTGAGTTATCGTGA
>NW_020526869.1:0-17500 GCF_003368295.1 Carassius auratus
ATAGCTAGAGTTGGGGTACTCGAACTTGGACTCGGACTCGAGTCCGGACTCGAGTCCAATTTTGAATGAACTCGGACTTGTCACGCACTCGGGTGAATTTGTACTCGGACTTGACACGGACTTGAACATTTTGGACTCGGAAAATATTCAGAGTACAGTCGAGTCCGCGTCACGTGTAACAATAAAACCAGCATAAAATTGAAGTGATAAATTAATGAATGTCTCCCCTTCTGTCATTTTACTGCACCACACCGGCAGGCAGAAGTCTCCTGCTTGCAGACGAAACACACGCACCACTCACTGGATATCAGTGTGGATTAGTGATGGGAAGCTCGATTCTTTTCCGCGAACCGGTTCTTTCGGACGGTTTGATTCAATAAACCGGTTGAAAAAAAAAACAGTTCACCGGATACATAATCCATTGCGATGTATTTGTTATTAAATGAACTTACGTTTCGTCAGATTGCCCTTCATTCAAGCCCTCGGTTTACCCGCACTCATTACATTAGCACAAAATCAGTTCAGAATCAATCACCAAAAGAATCAGCTCGGTTCAGACGCGCTGTGAGTCAGTCGGCTTCATGCTGAATCACGCATGCGCAGTATCATCAGCTCCTCGGTTCTCGAATCGGACGCGTCCGAAAGAAACGGTTTTCGGTTCAGTGTACTGATGATCTGAAAACTGATACAACCGGTTCTTGACTCGAGAACGAGAATCAATCAAAACCCGGGTAGGATAAAATGTCAGGACACCGGCACATGCTGCAGTTCAGTATCATCAGCTGCTCTACTCGTGTCCATGTTCTGTTTACTACAAACTCAGTTTGTGAATCTGTCATCATTAACTATAAATACAGTACAGATATTTCATAAACCATCCCTTATTCATATTAAACATGTCTTTAGAGTCTTAATTATTGTCTAACTTCCCTGAAAACCCCTTTGGCCCATACATAATCTACAATATACAGATTAGAAACATGTAGCCCCTATCTTAAAAAAAAAAAAAACGTATATATATATATATATATATATATATATATATATATATATATATATATATTTTTTTTTTTTTTTTTTTTTATTATTATTATTTTTTTTTTTATATATATAGTTTTATCACACTTTCCGATGTTTAACAAAATACTTGAAAACTTACACGCATGCGCAGTATCATCAGTTCATCGGTTCTCAAATCGGACGCCTCCGAAAGAAACGGTTTTCGGTTCAGTGTACTGGTGATCCGAAAACCGATGCAACCGACTACCAGAGACATCAGCAGCAACCAACAGATGCTGCACAGCTCAGCATTGCAGGATTTGCAAGACCAGACCTGACCAAACAAGCAATGCAACTTTATGATGCAAGTTCTCCAAGACAACAAGAAATTCATAATGTCATCATTAAGGATCTCCTCATTGGCTGCACTTAATGTGGGGGAGAGGCATTAAATAACTGAAATGTCATCTTTAACTGGAGGACAATATAGTGTGATACAATAATAAAATAGGTTAATTTGTATTTTCATGCACTTGTAATACAATAAAACCTTTGAAAACTTTTTTGATAGGAAACTAGTTCTGTTGACATAAAATAAAAATGTTCAATGGCAATGACTAGATGTAACAGTGGTATTTTTTTTATTACATTTTTATATTGCCATTGGTTTAATGGGTTGAAAGGTTAAAATATTAATAGAATGTAAAAATGTACAATACCAATTTCTAATCTTTTTTAATTTAATTACTTTCTGGACTCGGGCGGACTCGACTCGGACTCGGCCTTTAAGAACTCGGACTTGAGTCCAACTCGGCCCCTTTTGGACTCGGACTCGGACTTGGACTCGATGTTTGTGGACTTGGTCTTGACTCGTACTCGACAAAGGTGGACTCGGACCCAACTCTAGTAATTGCATGCTGCAATGCTTCTGAATCAGTGACATCACTTCCTGTCTGGTTCTCTCAAACTCACGTGGTCTTGTCCACCTCTCGTTGGATCTTTTTAACGGAGAGCTTGATGTTGTACTTGATGCTGTTGAGGACGTTCCTGAAGTATGTTTTCTCGTTCACATCGAACTGTGGAGGAGAAATAAGAGCATCTGGAGATCTCGTCTGGAATGGGATCGTGTGATTGGTCGGAAGCGTCTTACCCCGTACTCCTCGTCTACGAGCTCAGGCTTTAACAGGAAGTCAGGATAACCGGTCATAACCATCATGTGCTGCAGCTGAGAGAAACAGATTCCAGAAAAATCAGAAAAACTGAGCTGCTCCACGTTCACTTCATTACTCACTGCTTCATCTAAACGTGTTAACTCTTTAAAGTCGGACTGAAATGTAATCGAGCTCTAAACGAGCGTCACCTTCGCTCGGGCAGCGCCTCGGGTTTCTTCATCCATCCAGTCGAGCTCCTGCAGTCTCTGATCTAACGAGTGTTTGATGTCCTCCACCAGCTCCTGCACCTGAGAATGGGGGCGGAGACAAGGTGTCAATCAAAGGAGTCGTGACTTCTGATTGGGTCTGTGTATTTGGAAACTAACACTGACTGAGGTCAAACTGTCATGAGCAATCAAGTGCAAAATAATAAATAAATAAAAGGGAAAATAATTAAATGAGACAATTTATCTTCTATTTAATTATTTAATTTAATATTTAATAATATTTCAAATATAATTTATTTTAATTACATTCAATATATTTTTTATAAATTTGAAAACATTTTCAAATTAATTTTAAATTATATATATATATATATATATGAAAAAATAAAACATGAAATTACTCAAACTGTATGTGATTTTATTATTTTGTATTATTTTAGAGTTTACTGACATACTATTATAGGTTTTGTTAATACTGTGTCTTAATTATTTGGTTTTATAATTTATGTTAGTACTGCTGTTGTGTTTTTTTATTTTTTTAAAAATGAATAATTTAATATATTAATGTTAATAAATATTAACAATTTGTATTTATTCATTTTAGATTATTTACAGTAATTCAGCTAATTTAGTACTTCAAGTTAAACTAGAAAAAAACGAACTTAAAGTTTGTTTATTTTATTTCAAGTAAAGAAAACGTTTTTAATGGTTTAATTTTAGTTTTAGTGAACTGTATTATCCCTGACCCATATATTCAGCTTTGATCACATAAATAAATTACAGTTTAACAGATATTCACATAGACAACAAATGTTTTAGATTCTAATAATATTATACTATTTTTTTACTGTATTTTTTATCAAATAAATGCAGCCTCGATGAGCAGAAGAGACTTCTTTCAGAAACCTTTTGAATGACAGGAATAATAAAATGCAACATTAACATTCTGTGTTCCACTAAAGAAAGAAAGTCATTTGTGGATGAAGAATTCCTCTAATAGAAACTTTAAAGAGGTTTGGATGATTGTTGCGCTGGAAAACAGTAGGAAGCTCAATGCAAGCTGGAAAAAACTGCAGAAGTCTGCACTCATCTGACGAAAGTGACATTTTGACTGAGGATTTCCAAAAATCTATACACCCTGCCACGCAAACCATCTGGGAGCGAAAGAAGTGCGATTTGATCCATCCATCCATCATTCTATCTATCTAAGAAGAGCACGGAAGGAAGGAAGTGAGATGAAGCTAAACAAACACTGGGCCGGTGGAAGAGAAACAGATCGACTGCATTAGAAAAAAAGAGGAAGGTGTGACACGAAAAAATTGAAATGAGTCTCTCGATATCTCTATGAGACGAGATAAAGTAGAGACTGAAGCGTAGATGTTTCTCCTGAAAAAAGACCCCAGCAATCCCACATTTCAGAAGATATCATCACCAAATCTGAGCTTATGCAACAAAGCTTTTACATATAACATAATATATAACACATAACACATAACAAATAACATATAACATAATATATAACACATAACACATAACATATAACATATAACATAATATATAACACATAACACATAACACATAACATATAACATAATATATAACACATAACACATAACATATAACATAATATATAACACATAACACATAACACATAACATATAACATAATATATAACACATAACACATAACATATAACATAATATATAACACATAACACATAACACATAACATATAACATATAACATATAACATAATATATAACACATAACACATAACATATAACATAATATATAACACATAACACATAACACATAACATATAACATATAACATAATATATAACACATAACACATAACATATAACATATAACATAATATATAACACATAACACATAACACATAACATATAACATAATATATAACACATAACACATAACACATAACATATAACATAATATATAACACATAACACATAACACATAACATAATATACAACACATAACACATAACATATAACATATAACATATAACATAATATATAACACATAACACATAACACATAACATATAACATAATATATAACACATAACACATAACACATAACATATAACATAATATATAACACATAACACATAACATATAACATATAACATAATATATAACACATAACACATAACACATAACATATAACATAATATATAACACATAACACATAACACATAACATATAACATAATATATAACACATAACACATAACACATAACATATAACATAATATATAACACATAACACATAACATATAACATAACATATAACATATAACATATAACATATAACATAACATAAAATATCATATAAAAATATAACATTACATATAACATAACATTTAACATAACATAACATAACATAAAATATTATATAAAAACATAACATAACATATATCACATATAACATAACATATAACACATAACATAACACATAACATATATGACACATATAGCATAACATAACATAACATAACAATGTATATGCAGATTTGTATGAATAGCACAAGTGTAACAAAGTGGGAAACTATCTAAAAAGCACAAAAATTATAAAAAAATATGTAGCTTAAGTGGTAGACGCATTACGTTAGCAAGCGCAAGGTTGTGGGTTCGAATCCCTGGGAACACATGTTAGGAAAAATTGTTAGCCTGAATGCAATGTAAGTCGCTATGCATTTAATTTAATTTTAATCTATTTTATTCTTATTTTCTATATATACTTTAGAATATTTTTCATTCCCCCAAAAAATTCTTAATTTAATTTAATTTAATTCCTGAAAAGAATGGCTATGGTAATGGTAATGGTAAAAATAACTGAAAATAATCTCTTAAAGTTTAAGTATCACTGCGATACTATTATGGTTTTTATTGATTTTTTAAATATAAATTCTTCATTTTAAATTTGAAGTTTTAGTAATTGTGTTGTGTTTTTGTCATTTTTAGTAGTTTCTTTAAACTCATGGCTATATAATTTTTATTACATTTAATTTAAGTTTTAGTTTGTTATTTTAGTATCAAGTGAAACTAAATTCAAGTGAAAAATGTTTCTTTGGCTACTAGCTGAAATAAGCATTAAATATTTTTTTTAACTTACATTTACGTTTACTAACACTTATTTTATTTCAAGCAACAAAAATGTTTTCGTTTTATGTTTTTTAGTTTTAGTTAACTATAATTACCCTGGTGAACCTTAAACATTTCAATTATAGTACATTACAACATAATATTAGCTACATATAATACATATTACACTATTACTAGGGACTAACAACCAATAATCAGTTATTATACTTTTTTCTAAATTTGTAAAATTCAGTAGTAGCTCTGACTGAAACAGGGATAATTTTTACTTTTATAACTACATAGACACTTTTCACCAGCATTCAGCACAAAATAAATATTTTAAAATACACGTTGCATTAAAAAGTGTGTGCGCTTAATATGAATTTTTTTCTAGCCGATCAGTGTTTGACAAGACTGAATTGCACCCAAGAAGATTCTGAAGGCACATCTGAGGTGATGCACTCACCTTGGCTCTGCTGGAGGAGGAGAAGTGCTGCTGGACGAAGAGCGCGCCGAGGGCCATGCCGAAGTGTTTGTTGGCCTGATTGAGACACAGCCGCTCCAGATCCAGCTGACGCTCGCCTCCGTCGACCTCGCGCGAGAACTCATGAATCGTGCTGCGAAACGCCGTGGAGAGATGCTCGCTCAGCGCCGCCACGATACGCCACAACATGTAGTTATGAAGAACCCTGAGACGAACACAGAGAGATAAACGTGAAGACAAGTCAAGTCACCTTTATTTATATAGTGCTTTAAACAAAATACATTGCGTCAAAGCAACTGAACAACATTCATTAGGAAAACAGTGTATCAATAATGCAAAATGACAGTTAAAGGCAGTTCATCATTGAATTCAGTTATGTCATCTCTGTTCAGTTAAATAGTGTCTGTGCATTTATTTGCAATCAAGTCAATGATATCTCTGTAGATGAAGTGACCCCAACTAAGCAAGCCAGAGGCGAAACACAAACGTGAAGACATTTATAATGTTACAGAAGATTTCTATTCTGAACAGATGATTTACATTAGAATAATATTATACTAATGAATTTTTTTTATAAGATAAACACATTTAGTCTTATTTTTCATCTTTATTTTTAATAACAATAAATAATTAAAACAAATTAAATGCTGCTCATTTCTAATTTTACTTACTTGTTTTATTTAAAATATTTACATTTATTTTATTTCCAAACTAATCAATCATATTTTAAAATATTTAAATATAATAATTTATTTCAAATATTATATTGTGTTTTCTTTTAATCTAAATTATTTCTTTTAATTTAAATATTTAATTTTCAACTTTCTTACTTTATATTTTATTTTGACACTTTCTAAACAGTCTAAATGTATTTTAATTAAAATATATATTTTTTATTATTTAAAATATAAAATGTATTTAAATATATATTATTTTACCAAATAAACAAACCAATGGTTTAAAATGGTTTCAATCAATCTATCTACTTTATAAATCTATCTGTATATCCATCAATCCATACTTCTTTCTTTTTATTTATTTGCCTGCTAAAAATTCAGCTTTGTACACAGAAATAAATTACACTATAACAGATATTCACATTGAAAACAATTGTTTTAAATTGTAATAATATTTCACTACTTTTAACTGTATTTTTGATCAAATAAATGCAGCCTTGGTGATCAGAAGAGATTTCTTTTAAATCCATTAAAATATCTTACCAACCCCAAACTATTGAATGCTAGTAGATTGTCACTGCCAAGCAAAGTTGCAATTCGATGCCAATAAAGCGGTCAAAAACGAACAACCTCAGGTGACACTACAGGTCAAAGTGTTCTCTAGATGAAACAACATTTAGTCCATGTTCAGAGAATTAAAGCTCAGAAAAGACTAACCCCATCAATCATACACACACACACACACACACACACACAGGAGAGATGACATCACCCAGCTGTGGCACATGATGTTAGCATTTTAATCACAACACGGTTTGGCAGTGTGAGCCGCTTCTCACGCCAACAAAGCACTTCTGACAGAATTCATCTAAAGAACAGATGAGAGAGAAAGAGAGAGAGAAGAGGAGGAGGACATAATGAGAGGAAGAAGAGTGCGAATGAGTTTTATTAACGAGTTTGTTGTTTGTTTCTCTTTGCACTGTGGGTGTGTGTGTTTGCGTTTGTGTGTGTGTGTGTTTGCGCAGGTGTGGTGATTATCGTACATTTAATTAACAAGCTTTACGCAAACATATTCTAATGCTGATGCTAAAGTCAATCGCTGACAGGGGAACAGGAGTAAAGCTCATTAGGCTAATGTATTCTAATGAAGCTCATTACGCATAAAAGCAGCTCGTTTCTGAAGATGATCGACCGGAGAACTCAAACGCTCAACAACACAAACAAACAGATTTACAAACCCGATTCCCAAAAAGATAGGACACTGTACAAATTGTTCAATGCAATGATGCGAAAGTTTCAAATTTCAATATTTTATTTAGAATAAAACATAGATGACATGTCAAATGTTTAAACTGAGAAAATATATAATTTAAAAGGGCCTGAAGATCACGGGGATCCAGTATGGTTTTCGTACGCACAGAGATTGTTCCAGATTCTCTGAATCTTTGGATGATATTATGCACTGTAGATGATGATAACTTCAAACTCTTTGCAATTTTTCTCTGAGAAACTCCTTTCTTATATTGCTTCACTATTTTTCGCCACAGCATTGGGGGAAATGGTGATCCTCTGCCCATCTTGACTTCTGATAAACACTGCTGCTCTGAGAGGCTCTTTTTATACCCAATCATCCAGCTGTTCCTTATTTGTACCTTTAAATTTTCCGGTCTCTTATTGCTACCTGTCCCAACTTTTTGGGAATGTGTAGCTCAGACAGGATCAGTGAGAGACAGACACTGAATAATGCAGGTGTGAAACAAGCAGTTCATCAAACTCCAGGAATCCTGAGCTCCAGCGTAGGTTATTGAAACACAGCTTCAGTTTTCCTAGGGATAAAATGACTGATTCACATTAACATTCTACAGTGTGTGTGTGTGTGTGTGTGTGTGTGTGAGGCTTTCAGTGCTCCTGTACCCACAGCATCTCACCGTCGGCTCATAATTACAGCCATTAAACCGTCTTTTGGCTCAACAGCATCTCAGAGCACCGAGCGCCATTCAGCTGTAATTCAATCATCACCCAACAAACTATTTTCTTTTAATTACCCATAAAACACAGATAAACAACAGCAAAGAGAACGACGACAGCATTAGCATGTCGTTTGAGACACAGGAACAAAGAGGCTTCTGCAGCTCCACATACAGTAAAGACTAAAGACACTGAATCATCTCCAGAGAACAAACGCGGACAAAACCAGACAAACCTCTTTCATATTACTGCCATATTTAGTCCTACTTGACATATTTACATGTATTAATCTAGCAAGTGCTTTTATCTAAAAGTGATTGATCTTAAGAGGTAAATATTCAGACGTTGTTTAGAATAGTACTTTTAACGACACTATTTTAATAAAACAATTTATATGTATTACAACTACACAATTTAAATATCATTTTGTATTTTATGTACATTTAAATATACATTTTATTTAAAATAGTTTAACTTATTTCAGAGTTATTTTTATTTTCGAATCTGTCTTAATTTAAACTTTAAAAGTGGTAACCTGCAACTGTTGCCCTCAAAACAGCCATTTCTACTTGATTTAACCCATTAAATTAGGTATAAATCATTTTTTGTTGGTAACAACAAAGGTTTGTTGGAATAAATAATGTATTTAGGTTCATTCAAAGATGTTAAACAATATTTTTTACTTGAATTAAACCATTCAGTGCAGACTAAATGCATTATATATATAGCTTAAATTAATGACCAAATCAAAAATTTATAAATTAATACATAACTTCCTCATTGTCAACAGTTAACATATATATTTTATTTATTTATTTGTGTTTTATTTTAATAGCATGAAAATGCTCAAATTAAGTGACTGATAATTTCTCATTTCATTAAACATTTTATTTTATTTTTAAATTGTATTTTAATTTTCCAAACTACTATCTTATTTTATTGTGTTTAAAAATTATACCGATTTTTTTATTTATTTATTAATTTATTTTTTAAAAGTATTTTAAGTTTCAAACTAATCTGACCTACTCTCTCAGTCAACAGTCAGCATTTATTTTATTTTATTTATTATTAAAAAAAATTATTGCGCGGTTTACTTTTACTGTAACGGTATATCTATCCATGGGTATTAATGAAAAATACCTAAATCTGTCACTAAAACAGTTTGCATTATATAAAACTGTACATTAACATGCACATTTTGATTCATACATACTCAACGTTTTGTAAAGTTTTTGGTCTTATTCTGCTGACTGTGGCACAGATGCGAATGAAACACGCAGCTTTAAGCGACGTTAAAACACTTTCTATAGTTATTTTACAGTCAGCACAAAGCAGAGCGCCAGGCCTCCGGTTCCTTCAGCGCTGGTTCCACTCAGAAAGAGAACAAGCATTTGATGAGAATGAAGTTTTGGTCCTTCACAAGGAAAAGCACCAGAAGGGACGTGAAAAGAAAGAGCTAAAAACAGCAAAGCGCCAGAACAAAGAGCTTTCTCTGCTCCCGCGGCGCGCCTGATGGAAGCCGATTGGTGGGAGAGCCGCGTTATCGCCATGGTGATTATAATAACAGTGATTGTGAAGGAAAGGGTCATTGTGAGAATATTATGGGATATGATGTATTATTACAAAGATACGAGAGGGACGAAATTACTTGACATTTCAGCAAAAAAAAAAAGAAGCGAAGTCACAAAAATCACTGACATCCAATCAGACGATTTCCTGCAATCATAAAGTATTTTAATATCGAAAGCATTCCACCACCTTTAAGACTCATAAGAGAAATTATAGACTAGTTATGGTTAAAGTTCATCTCACAAGACGTATTTTTACGTTCGAATGTTTGGGGTCCGTAATATTTTCCATGTCTTTGAAAGAAGTCTCTTGTGCTGCATTAATTTGATAAAAAAATACGATAAAAATTGTGAATCTAAAACAGCTGTGTTCTAAGTGAATATCTGTCTGTCCTTTAAGTACGTTTGTTAAGTATCTAGTATTCTTTAAGTACTAAAGGAACTGTTGATGAAAACCGTCAGTCACATTTAAGTGAAGACCTGTTAGTGTTCCTGTAGCTCAACTGGTAGAGCACTGCGCTAGCAAGCTAGCAAGCGCAAGGTTGGGGGTTCGATTTCCCGGGAACACATGATATGTAAAAATTGATAGCCTGAATGCACTGTAAGTCGCTTTGGATAAAAGCGTCTGCTAAATGCATTAATTTAATTTAATTTAAGACAGCTGAATTGTCATCAGTGTTTCAGACTCAGTCAGTTTGAAAGGGACAAGACAGAGATGCACAGACAAAGAAAGCTCAAGTAAATCCAATTATTCTCACACAAACAAGAGAAAATATAGCAGCAACAAACACACAGTGGATGGACAGGTAGTGAACACACACACACACACACAGAGAAAGAGAGAGAGAGACTCCCTTGAGAGAAACCTGTCAGCTAGAAACAAACTAACCCTGTCACATCCAGCACTTGACTGCTGCTCTCAGTGTGTGCGTGTATATATATATATATGTTTGTGTGTGTGTGTGTGTGTGTGTGTGTGTATGAACAAGTGGGGCCATTGTGGGTCGATTCTAATCAGCCACGGCACAGATGAGTGTTCACCCAACAGTGACACCTCAAATAAAGCCACACACACACACACACACACACACCAATTTATATTTCAAAATACTGAAAATGTGTTGAAAAGTGTTGCAGTTCTTTTTGTCTTCATTTTTACCACTAGCTCTAATATTTCATCATTTCAAACTCATTTTGTGAGACATTTTACCATCACATTTTCACTAAATCAAGAATGTTGTGAATAATTAAATAAATAAATGCACTACATGTTCTGTGATGGTTTATCTATAACGAAATTACCCACAATCCTTTTTTTTAACTGAAACTGTACAAAAGTAATATCTATTTTGTTCTATATTTACTTTTTATTTTTATTTCGAAATTATAATCATTATTATTATAACTATTATTATCATTATCTTTATTAGACATATTGAGAGCTTTGACCAAATTGTGCAGCACAACAACAACAAAGTTAATCGAATTTTTTATCAGAAAAATTGCATTTATTTTATTTTATAATATTAATAATTATTGTTTAGATTTTATTCAGTAATTTTTATTTTGTCTATCATTTTATTTAGCGTTTTTATTTAAGTATTATCATTATAACTTTATAACAATATTGATATATAAATCACAAAGGTTTGGCTAAATTGTGCAAACCAACAATCAAGCAAAGTAAGCAAGCAATAAATAAATAAATGCATGAATGAATAAATGAAATACAATTGTAAACAAATATGAGTCATGTTTCAAATTTCAGTTTACATTTATTTTATCATTAAATCTTCTTTTTTTTAATTTTAGTTTTTTTACAATACCAATATTTTTTGTTTGTGTTTAATAAGTATTTTTATTTAATTTAATATTTTATCCAGTAATAATAACAAATATGATAATACATTTTGGCTACAATTTGCAGCCATACAAACATGCCCAGAAAAAGAAAATGTTAATTGCATTTTAGATAGTAATTTTATCAAAAAAAATCTCAATTTGACACCGTTACTCTTTCAAACCTCTTACCGTTTAGACGTGGTTTTAATGATGTCCGACACTGTCTGCATGTAATCAGTGGCCAAAACTATGATCTCCTCTTCATCAGAGAAATTATCACTGAAGATCCGGTCCAACAAACGCTTCCAGTGGAACTACAGAGAAAGAAATGACAATGGTTGTGCTTATCTCAAGAAGGCTTTTGCAATGAAATACAGAAGCCAGTAAAACTCTAGCTTGTGCCGTCTGTCCTTTGCTTATTGATCTATGCTTCATTTAGGGACCATGTTTTTCTGTGTTTTAAACAGCGGATCTCGTCTGCCAAAAATGGATCGACCTGTAGATCCAGATATTTGCCTGTTTGCGTTCTAATTTTACTGTGAAGCCGAAGGTTATCTGAAGGAAGATCACCATGAATCGGGCAAGGCCATTATTCTTACAAAACCAAGAGAACTTCAGGAGTCTCCCTGCATATAATCATGCTCTTTATATTTCTCTCTGACAACAAGTTCAACATCATTGTTTTCTTTATATGGTCTGCAAAAATAACACATTTTGGGATAAATATTGTGCTTTAATCTGATTTATTTCTCTCATACACCTCTGCTCGACTGAAATTCAACCATTCAAAGCAAGACACTACAGGTGAATAGGGTAAAAAAAGTTAGCTAATAATCACCCCAGTTGATTGATTATATTGTGAATTGCAAACATTCTTTGTATTAAAACTTTTCTGAAATGTTACATTTAAAATAAGGCATTATCGAATTAAATATGCACTGTGCATACATTTGTAGAAAATAGATCTGAACACTGGTTGAACTCAGGTTCAAAATTCTTAAGTGATTTTGTTGACATCTCAGAGTTGAGGGTTTTTACTGAGGGGATTTTGGATTTATCTTTTCATCAGTTTATAAATCAGAAAAAACTTCAGCAGTCAGAATTTTTATTTTTCGCTATGTTTTTAGGAATAACTTGTTGTATAAATCAGTGGGAATGATATATGAACAAACCCTTCTACAAAATCCTTCAGAATACAGAGAGGAATAAAACTCTAAGTTTTTGTGTGTGTAGGTGCTTCAGAAGTGGAGAAAAATCTATTTAAAGGAATGTATTATAATTGAAATCTGCAGCCTGAAATTGATAAAGTGACATAAATGAAGTATAAATATTTTCTTTCTACTAAGCTTATAAAAACCCTTAATGAAAAGCCTCAAATCACAAAAATGACAAGTGTATGAATAAAAAATGTTTATAGCACCACTGTAAGTAATTCTTCATGATAAAAAGAAGGCTTTGAAAAGATCGGTATCGGTATTGGTATTGGTATCGGTTATCGTTATAGGCAGATTTTGATTCCTGTGATCGACATAAAAATCCTAATCGGAGCAACCTTATATAATATCTAAATAAAACAAAATATTGATAAATTATATAAAAATACTTTTAGTTCAATTCAAAACAAATCCTTTAAATTAAACAGTATTCACAACAGAAATGGAAAATAAGTACAAAACAAACATAAAATACACTGGCATCAAGGTTATTATAGATAACTAAAACCATAAAAAATGTCATTACTTGAAATAAAACAAACATTAGCTGAAACAATTTATATAGAGTAGGTTATTCTAGCTAATTGCCAAGGCAAAATTTCTCATTTTCAATTAGTGTAACGTCTTGTACTTAAATTAAATATTAAATTTGAAATTAATTAAAAACTATGTAGACATAAATACATTTAAAAAACATGACAAAATTACTAAGACTTTAACTGTAATTAAAATGAAAATGGAAAACATAAACTAATTCTAAATAAAAATTCTAAATTAATTCAAATTTAATAAAAATATTGATAAAAGTTATAATATCATTTCATTGTTCCTAAAAATATAAATTGAGTTTCAATCATTATAAACAATATTTATTTATAATAAATGCCAAGGCCAAACAAATGTATTTAAAGCAAAACTGATTTTTAATTTCTATTTTCTTTCGAACTGTCAACCTACTTCAGCAAAAACACACTAAATATAAGTGTGTGTGAGAGAGAGAGAGAGAGAGAGAGAGAGTGTGTGTGTGTGTGTGTGTGTGTACTCACACTTGGGGCCATTTTCTGCAGTTGTTTCAGTGTTATTCGGTTGTACATGCTGCTGATGTCCTTTCTTTGGTCGTCATATTCAGTCACAGTGATCTTTGCAAAAAAAAAGAAGGTTAAATAACACAATCATGCATGATTTCACAAAATGTTCTGAATTTATGTAAAGAGTTACCACACACAGATTTAGACAAACACACACACACTGGAGTTCAGAACCCTGAATCATCATAGTGATTCAGATCATTTGGGTGATTCATTTGAATAAACAGGTGCAAATATTCAGTTTAAATGTGAATGTGTGGAATTTTAAATGTGAATTTTTTTAATGATATCATTTTTAATGAAAGTTATTTGTGTTTATTGGGATTTACTGTAAATGTAATGCGTTTCAGTTTGATGCTTTCATATCGTGTTTTTTTTGCTCCAGAAACATTCTTAAAAAAACTAACCATTTAAAACAGAAAAATTAAAAGAACACACACACACACACACACACAATGCGTACGTTTGCCAGTCTCGTTTCCAGATCCAGAATCTCTCGAGATTTCAGCGTGGCGTTGTGAGCTCCCAGCATGCTCAGCAATCTTTCCATCAGCGCCTTATAAGATGCCAGAATCTGTTGTCATTAAGAAAAAACATTGTGACCTGATTATAATGGACAAAAATCTGACATAAAACTAATTTCATGCTAAATCTTTGATTTTATTTTGTAAATGTCATACACAAAAGCAAAATGAGCAATTGCAAATCATGTTTTAATGTTTTTATTGAATTTCTCATATTTATGTTCTCTCTTAAGTGCACTGATCAAAAAAAAAAAAAACTTAGATATATGACTTTATTTTATATTTTAGTTTATATTTTATTTTCATACAGAAAATGGGCAAACATTAAATCATGTTTTAATGTTTATTATGACTGAATTTCTTGTTTTTCTCTCTAGTAAGTTACAAAAAAATAGATATATGACTTTATTTAGTTAACTTCATCTGTGACATCATCAGCAGCTGTGACACGATCAATTAGACGTGTGAGCTCACAGCGAGAGACGGCGGGAGAAACAGATGGCAGACAGACAGACAGATGGACAGAAGGAGAGACAGAGTCTAGAACAAAAGAGCATATGGAGAGATGAAGAGAGGTGTTTCACCTTCACACTGTCTTCATCTTGTCCCAGATACAGAGTCCTTTCCGGCAGAGTCAAACCCTCCTGATCGATCTACAATCACACACACACACCAGCTGAAGTTTCTTTGGAACAAAAACGACAGTCACAAATGCTCACAAACGCGTTCTCTCACCCGTATGGCGTTGCGTGACGAGTTTTTATCGTCCACGCTGACGGTGAGTGAAAAGAAAACGGATGTGCTGTAAACTCCCTGCGTCTTAAACAGCATCTCATTAAAATCTGGCCTCACGGGGGCGGAGCCACTGTCCCACCCCGCCCCTCCAGGAGGAGCTCCGGACAGGTCCCACCCACCGCAGCTGTCAATCACCTCTGTCATAGGCTCCGCCCCCAGGCGATCAATTTCCTTCATGTTGATACATGAGCGATAAAATTCTTTAACCTGTGGGAGACAATGACACGTTTTACTTAAAATATCCATTTAAAAATATAATTTATTTGCAATTATATATTTATATATATAGATACAGGTATATATGTAAACTTAATGAATACAGAAATATATATATAAAAATGTATTAATTAATTATATTTGAATATGACTAAAATATAATTCTAAACTGTAAATATAGTCACATGATTTAAAATAACATATTTATTCAAATTTTATTTAAAATATTAAGACAATTAGTAATACATTTGTTTTATTTATATTATTAAGATATTTTCACTGTGATATTAAAACAACATCATCACAAAATAATTTTATGTAACATATAAAAACTATATTCTTACATTTTCTGAATAAAATACTTAAAATAGAATGAAATGTCATACATACAATCACACATGAAAAAATAGTGAATTAGTGATTTCTGACTTTAAAACTTAAGTAATATATTATATGTGACCCTGGAGCACAAAAACCTGTTCACCTGAAAGCTGAATAAATAATATTTCCATTGATGTCTGGTTTGTTCGGAGGACAATATTTGTCTGAGATACAACTATTTGAAAATATAGAATCTGAGGGAGCAAAAAAAAATCTAAATATTGAGAATATCATCTTTAAAGTTGTTCAAATGAAGTGCTTAGCAATGCATATTACTAATCAAAAATGAAGTTTTAATATATTTACAAAATATCTTCATAGAACATGATCTTTACTCAATATCCTAATGATTTTTGGCATTAAAGAAAAATCTATAATTTTTATCCATACAATGTCTTGTTGTCTATTGCTACAAATACACCCCAGAGACTTAAGACTGCTTATCTGCTCCAGGGACACATATGTCAAAAGTGATACAAAATTGTGCAGATTTAAATCTACTCTAAACAATGTTAGAAATAAATACATACCTAAAAAAAAACAGCAAGCAATTTTTTTGAGTGTGTTGTAATACCTTTCTCTCGGCACTGTCCGGCTCGTTCCTCTGCACCGGCGCCTGTAGGAGGCGCTGCAGCTTCTCCTGGTTCTGTTCTCCGATGGCGGTGATGATCCCGTAGCTAAGTTTATCCTCCGGTATTCCATGTCTGCGGAGCCACCCGCCGCAAGCAAAGCTGTAGAAGTCGTAACAAGGCTGGACGCTCGGGTCGACGTTCCCCTGGACGAAGCGTGCGGCCCGTAGCAACGAACGCCGCTTCATACAATCCTGACGACAATGAGAATCCTGTGCTTCCAGTGACAGAAACTTCAGTGCCAGCATGCATCCGAGAATCACGCACATCCCCGCTGCGAACACTAACGCAGAGAGCAGGCAGATTTCACGCCGGCTCCAGCGAGCCGGAGCCCCGCCCCCAGCTCCACCCCCAGCCACGCCCACACATTTGTCCCGCCCACTCCGGCCACGGCTGCCACGGTCCAGGGATCCGCCCAGATGCAGACTCATGCCGTTACTCAGCGTGCTGCTGCTGTAACGACTGCCTTGCTTGATCTCCTGGAAGTCGTCGTAATGCGCCGTGAGCGAATACGTCTTCTCCATGCTGACTGACGCCTGCGCCCGCGATTTGTTAGGGAACGTGTGGAACATGAGGTCACCAGAGCGGAAGGGAGGGATCTGGGATCAAAGTAAGGTCATGACCTTTGACC
>NW_020526869.1:25000-27500 GCF_003368295.1 Carassius auratus
GTGTGTGTGTGTCTCACTCCAGGGTGTATGATATTGGCTTGATTTGTAGGCATTTGGTTGCTTTTCAGAGCTCCAAAACATACAGGTTGTGTTGAAGAGTCAGTATGTGTGTGTGTGTGTGTGTGTGTGTGTGTGTGTGTGTGTGTGTGTGTGTGTGAAGTGGATGGTAATCAAGCACAGAGTGTGGCAGCTGTCTACTGCTGCTGCTGGTCAGAAGGGGCGTGGCTCTATTAAAGAGGCGTGGCTCACTGCCAGAAAGAGAGTGACTTCAGCTCTGTCACGCCTCATTAATATTCCGAAGTCATTGCTCCGGCCCCTCCCCCTCTATACTCTGGAGATGAGAGTGTGATATCATTCCATACGGATGGCCAGAGGAAAGACACAGTGGGCACTCGATCCATCACCCCTGAGTGCTCCTGCTCTCCCTCACTCTTTCTTTTAGGAATCATATACACGTCCCCGACTTGAAGGCTGTCCAGAATCTAAGAAGCCTTATTATGCTGCTTCTTAGGATACCTTGTTTTGCATATTAGACACAAAAACAGAAAGCTGGTTTTATGCAACTTCCAGGAATCAGGGTCTGTATTATGGATTTTTAAGGTAATTGCGAGTTTTTATCTCTCAAATCTGACTTTTTTACTTTTTGATTCTGACTTTTTATTGCGTCTTTTCTGACTGTTTACATTCACAATGACCTTTCCTTAATATATTTAATAACATTACCAAAGCATTTTAGTGCCAAATTAATGAAATAAATAAGATTGCGGAAACAAAATGACAAAACATTGCATTCTTTACATATGTACACAAAACATGAATATTTGACTGACTTACTACAAGCGTTTGGTGGTGCTATTAATATATGGACTATATAAATTATATTGACTGCATTCAGACACACTGTAGAATCCATGTGTCAAATCAAGCTTGAAGCATTTAACTTTATTTGATTGATTGATTTTATTTCAGTTACTAAAGCTGAATGTAAATAATGGGTGTTTTTACCTTACCCTACATCACTATGGTAAGCCTGTATTAATTATTTATGTTTTAGACTTGACGAGGGAAGCTGCATTCATTCATCATCATTAGTGCATCCCTATTGTATAAAATAAAGAAGCTCAGGCTACTAATACATTCAGTGGAAGTAGTTTAAAGTCACAAGTGAACCTCGAACGAAAGAATTTGCAAGCGACACATCTGTAATAAAACACGAATCAACATAGTTTACTACGCGTTGAATATATTAACAAAACAATGTGTATGTTGGTAACAAATCCAATTTCTAAACCAGTTAGGCCTTCTACTTTGGTCTATTTGTCTATAAATTGTCTTGCCAAGTGTTTCCACTGTTATCTGATATGAATAAATAATGTTAGCATTTTCAAACGTTTGTAACATTATTCTAAAACAAGTCAAAACAACTACAATAGCATACAAGCTAAGTTACTTACAAGTGATGGCCGCCGAAACGATGCTTTGTGAAGATTTGAAACCTTTTCGAATCAGTTGTTCGAACCAGTAATTAAAATTATAATTACATGATTATAACCGTATACTGAATAAAATTAGATGATTCATTAATCATAATTGCATTTCAATAAAAAATGTTCAGCTAGTTTGTAAAAAAGTGTTTTAATGCATGTTTGTGGTGTTTTCTGCTTTCACGCTGTTTTGAGCGCTTCGAAAAACTGAATCATTTGTGAAGCAATTGGTTCAATTGATTCAACGTTACAAAAAGCTTTGTTTCTCCCATCACTACTATTTACCTGCTCATAAAACATAGTTTTCAGATTGGGAGAGTTGTGATGTTGTTGGTGATGATCAAGCGATCATCTGTAATCATGATCACAGCATTGCGTTTAAAAACATCAGAGTCATCCGCAGAATCGCGGAGCCGAAGCGCGACTCACCTAACGACCAAAACAATGTTCCTCCGCAGGTTACTTGTAGTTTCGTGCTTTTTGCAAAGGTTACATAGTGCAGCTTTAAAATAAAGCATGAAACCTCTTGTGGCACATTTCTCGCAAAAACAATATTATGAAAAAATCAGATATCAGTTTTATAACAATTTGAAGTCACCGCATCATGTTTACATTGGTCAGATCATTTCTGTGTTCAGTGAAGTGTGTGTGTGTGTGTGTGTAAATCAAAATCAGTAAATCAGTCACTGTTTGTGTGTATTTATGGACTGTGGTACCTGAACTGCTGGAACAGGACAGAAGGAGTTTTCAATTTAATGAAACAATATATTTCTTCGAGAGGCTTATGCAAATCCAAACTAATATCTAACAGTAGCAGGAGCGTTTATCTATTTGTTCAGCGTTATGCAGGAGCAGGACCTCACGGTCAAACACTGCATCTGAACTGTGAGAGAAACGATGCTAATGAGATCACACACAGAGACCAGAGAAAGAAATGAGAGAGGGAGATTTTATATGAACTTATCCATTCAGAGTCATTCAGACCCCTCCAAAAATCATAATTCAGTCATCATTTA